>NC_079413.1:596989-724489 GCF_026213295.1 Gadus chalcogrammus | reverse complement strand
CAGAGGCCTGCAACTGGACGGCCTGGAGCGGCCTGTGACTGCTCCTCTATCTGAGCCTCCGACGCTCGCCCTCACTGCTTCAGTGAGCAGTATGCTGTTGTTTTACTTTAAATTCACGACAGCACGCGCTCCTGTCTGCCCCCTGCTGGCAGCGGCAGGAAGTGCACCAAGCGCCAGAACTCCCGTTTAGACTAACAGAACCCAACACTAGCCCTGTCATTACACACACACACACACACACACACACACACACACACACACACACACACACACACACACACACACACACACACACACACACACAGTTCTTAGGTGCAAGTTTGTATGGTCTTCTGGTTCTTGGAGCAGCCCAGTCGAGCTAAAGTTTGCTACTGGTTGTAGGCTACTAGGAGCTGCCCAGTTCAGCCACGGTCTGCAAGTGGTTATAATGGGAGCTTCTAGTACAACCGCAGTCCGTTACGGGTTGTACTGGGATTTGCCCAGTACAACCCGTGACTACTTCTTGTTATACTGCTAGCGGCTTAGTAAAGCAACAATCTTCTACTGGTTATTCAGGTGCTGCACAATATGACTACAGTCCGCTTCTGGTCATACTGGGATCTGCCACAATCTTCTACTGGTTTTAAACATAGACGTGAACCACCTATAGTGAACAACATTTAGTGAACCCCCTAGTGACATAGTTGAACCCCATTGTAACACTTAATCTTGCGGTACCTTTAACTTGGAGCAAAAAAATGACACATCCAGCAACCCTTTACCGGCCCTCCTGTCTCTCTATTGGTCAGTAACTCATCCCCCCACCCCGACTAGTCTAGGCTTGTCACCAACATACTTTCAGCATTCACTCTCCGTCTCTCTTGCCCTCTCCTTCTAGTTAAATGTTTGTAGCATGCCGCACACACATCTCAACAACTTCCTGAGGAAGTTCAGAAAATGTTTATCTTGTCCCGAGGGACATGATCGAGGGATAGATATATGAGAGAGAGAGAGAGAGAGAGAGAGAGAGAGAGAGAGAGAGAGAGAGAGAGAGAGAGAGAGAGAGAGATCTATTATCTATGTGCATAAATATAGATATGGATGTTGTCAATCTAAATTGGAGCAACTACTCAATAAGTGAAAGCCAGGGTTACTATGCGTGTGTCTTCTTTGGCAGTATGCGTCATTCAACACTGTTAATTAGTAGAAGACTTCCCCCGTCGAGCTCCGAGCATTAGTTGGTCCACGGCGCCCCCTGGCGTCCGCAGTGGTGATGTTAAAAGCATCGCTGCAAATAACCAAGCCGTTTTATCACACCAACACATAAACCTGCGCCACGTGGGTTCAATGTCTAGATATAGATAAAAATCAATGATCGATATTCCTGTTCCTTTAAGATGAATGATCTGGCACCTTAGAGCAGCTCCAAGTCAACCCTAACTCCAGCTCCGTAGCTACGCTACTGCTCAGAAATTCTATGTAGATTAATTACTTTAGATACAAAAAGTAGCTAAGCGGTGAGGCTGCACACCTCTTGCACATCAAGTCATCAATGGGCACAGGATTGACCAGCATCTCTCCACACACTCAGGAGATCTCCTGCCTGGCCTATAATGTCTCGCTGCGGCTTGTAGGACATGGACATCCAACGTCCAAGTGCTGTCACGTGATTCCACTTGCCACCCCCAAACTGACGTCACTGGCTAATGACTGTAACAACCTAATTGTGATTGCAAAAACATGCAAAAACCATTGGGGAAAAAAAACATGCTAAAACATTGCAAAAATCATTTGTGAAATGAGTTTTTGATGGGTCCACTACTTAAGCCAGGGGTGTTTCTAGGTTTCAAAAACATCCGGGGCACAGACGGAAACATTTTCTCATAATGCTTCACCTAAATAAACCAAATGCACAGTTTATTATAGCTTAAAATAGCTACCTGACTGCTGTGCTGCTTATCCCCAAATGTCTAAAGTTCCATTCAAGTTATTTCAGAGTAAAATTAATACAAGTGAGACAGACTTTAAACACACACACATCTGATAGGTTAATTCACTTGAGGTTGTAAAAAGGTTATGTTTTTAATCTGTTTATTCTCTTTCCAGAAGGACTATCTAGACTAGGCTAGTACTTATAAATAATTATAAATATTTTTACTTTTATTTATTTTTTAACCCAAAAATTATATTCGGGGCTAATTAAACACAGGGTCTGTGATTAGGATGTCTGGGTTCAGGGTCTGCGTTCAGGGCCTAATCGACCAGGTAAACACGAGCCCTGCCGTCCTCCGGGTTCCAGGAAACCAAGTTACAGGTGGTTTCTATTTAGCTCAGACGTCGTTTCAATACATTCATGATCCAAAATCTGACCGCAGCTGACCTCAGATCTGGTGAACTGGGCTTTTATTTCTTTCATTTCATTTGCTTCGACCAATCCTGTTGCTGGAGGCCGTGTTATTTGCAGACAAACTAGACCAGCACATGAACAGTTTACAATGTAAATACACAGACATTCCCGTATAATTAAGGTGTATGACAGCTCCCTCTGCTAGACAACAGTCCACACCAAACTGCCTTTTCCGTTCGAACCAACGTAGCTATAGTACATTGATGTGAGACGGGTTGGTGGATTGAACGTGTTGTAGTAGCAGAGACTGGCCTGTGGGGCAGTTTGTACATTGTTAAGTACATGAATAGGCTTAAATTTAGTAGTAATATGGAGGTTTCATATTTTTACAAAATGAATTATGTGAACATTGCTGAATAACAATCATGTATGTTAAATGTATTGCAGGAGTTTAGCTTGACATTAACCAAGTTAAAGGACAATAAAATGAACCGCACCAAACATGTAGAAGTCAATGTGGGATTTTAATACATAAACAAAAACACTTGACAGAAGTTTAATACAATTTTGTAAAGGAAAGCAGAGGAAAACATTTTCCCAAATGAATCTTTTCAAAATGTCACCACCATTCCGAAAGCAAGTGAAGAGGTTTGCGTAAAAGCAGTCCTCCCTGACCAGCTCTGTCCCTGACTCTAAACCCTGACTCTCAACCCTAACGCTGAACCCTCTGAGGGCATGGAGACGCGCCTCCAGTGTAAAGGTTCGAACCACAGAGAAGGAAGAAAAGAGGAAGCAGTAGAGAGTAGTGAAGTAGTGAGGTTAGTGACAGACGTGAGGGAAAGGCGTGTGGAAGCACACGGTTACATGTGGGATCAAGAAGATCACTCCCACTGGAGGTCATTGATCCATCAGCCTCAGACTGCTGAGCTCAGCAGGTCTTCTGGAGGACGAGGCTCAGATGAACTGAGAAGACGGGACCAGCAGGATGTCAGGATCAGGTGAGGTTCAGCTCAGGTGTGTCTGCCCGGACCAAACAAGGACATTGATTAGGTTCAATATTCAAAAGATGCAACATTATCTGAACCAAACATGTAGTTTGTCTTATTTTTAAGCCCTTTATTTGCAGTTTGTTTGGTTAATACAAACTTACAATCCTTGTTGGTAGAGTGATGGTCATCCTCCAGATTCACGGCTCCCCTACCAGCTCGCCTCCGCTCCAGAAACACGTTCTAGTAAGAAAACACAGCGGTAGTTGGTTAAGGCATGTCAAAGTAACAGCTGTATTTTGCCCTTTAAGTCAACCATGTAAGTAAATACAAACTTACGAGGATTCCTTGTTGGTCGATTCCTAGTCGTCCTCCAGCGTCTCAGCTTCTCGAGCAGCTCTCCTCAGACAGAGTCCTGGTCTGGAACAAACAGCGGAAGTCTTGCTTCAACATGTGGTAAAACAGATGAAGTCGTCTGGTATATATGGTACAAACGCTGGTAGTTTGTGGGAGCAGTATTCTACGAGAAGTGGCAGTGAGTGTGATGATCACTTCAGAGTCAAGCTCCATCTACCTCCACGACAGACGTCCTTCACCAGGCAGGGCCTCCACCAGCTCCTCCACAAGGCAGGGCCTTCAGCACGACTCCTCCATCAGCTCCTCCATCAGCTCCTTCTGCACGGCTCCTCCATCAG
Source organism: Gadus chalcogrammus (assembly GCF_026213295.1). Lineage (NCBI taxonomy): Eukaryota > Metazoa > Chordata > Actinopteri > Gadiformes > Gadidae > Gadus > Gadus chalcogrammus. Next base: position 720,482 of record NC_079413.1, on the reverse strand, counting down.
CCATGGATTACTGGTCTGGTTACAAACACAGTTGGTCTCAGCAGTAAACCCCCTTGGGACGCAACACACCCCACCTCCTGCATCTGAGGTTCACTTGTAAAATGGAAGACAAATTTAAACACTTAAATTAGACAACGTCTGCAGATTGTCGCGTTCAGCAATTCATCCACTACGGTCGTAGCAGCACTAGTAACATTAATGGCTCATATGACTCTTCCATAACCCCCGTATGAATTAACTCACAGCTTGGCACAGATTTAAAGTCATAAGATGATCAAAACCAGACCTAAACTACCGTGGATTTTAGTGTTGGTTACCCTCTGGTCCGGTGCTGCAGGCCCCTGGTCTCCAGCCTCGGTCTCCAGCCTCAGTCTCCGGTCCATCCTGGCACCACAAGCCTCCAGTCCCCAGCCTCTCAGCCTCGCCTTTCAGCTACAGCAGCAGGATTACATCAGCATTTGCCCACCAATAAACTTAATTGACTCATCCGAAACCGAGTTACACAATTAATTGAACTAGTATTTTATAACGCAAGGCCAGAAAAGACTTGAGACCAGACATGAGCATTCCATTTTTGGGAATGAAGACAGAGCAGTCCACAAGTTTAAAGAAGTGGTTCAGACCATGCATTGAAACTGACCTGAGAAGACTCTACTCACACAAAGCACTCCACTGTTCTGGATGACTTCTGACAGGAGGTGGAGGTCTGGCTCTGGGTGAGGAGGTGGGGGTCAGGCTCTGGGTGAGGAGGTGGAGGTCAGGCTCTGGGTGAGGAAGCAGACACCTTGGGACAAACTACACGTTACCTTTTTAACCTTGTACAGTTCTAGAATATCTTCTACTGTAACATGTGGGAATGACGGCCATTATTTTAGCTTTGATATTATCCAGTTGGTAACTCTGCACCAAAGTCGTTGTTTAACATCATTCCATTGGGTAGGGTTTAACTTCTGTGGCAATTAATGACAGCAGATATTTAGAACGTACAAAAGCTGAAGTAACAAAGAACACTAAGCAGTAACGATATTAAATCAAATATACTCAGCCATATTCAGGTGCTGGGTTCCGTTGAAATGTCAAATTATGTTCCACCTTGAAATGATTTTCAGCCTTTCCTGATGTCAGAAATGGGCACGCAAGTAGAACGCTGTTTTGTACGCAGTGAGAGTCCCGCAACGTCATCGTGGTTAAAAGTACGGCGCAACCATCGGAAATTATCAACATATTGTACGACGTACGTCTCAGTATGTATTTAATATCAAACTTTAGTTATTTAAGATAGGGGCAACAATTCCCAATGGAAACAGACTGAAAAATAGTTTCCGTTGGCAATGGCTCGAGGTTACTCAAATACAATCCAGAACGTTCCGCCAGATTCCCTCAGGGGACTCCCGTCAAACTAACTGCCAGCTAGTTTCTTATGGTTGTCAAGACTACAACGTTCTATGCTAACCATTGGGACTAAATCAAGTGACCACTCAGAACCTTCCACGGCGGGAAGCACAAACCGTCCAACCGGAATCCGAACATTCCGGCCGGAACCAACCAAAGAAAAAACAGAACCAGCGCCTCACCTTGAGCTGAACGGAGGAAGATCCTGAAGTCCAGCGATGGTCTTCATTAAAACACAGCCAACAGACTTACCTTGAGGAGATCTGTTTGTTGCTGTTGGTCATTAATAAAATTCAGTGTACCTTTACATTATTATGCACCCAGTGTGTACAAGTTAAATCACTCAAAACCATACGAAGAACCAAACTACCATGTACGTCCCTTTACAACAACTTTAAAACTAAAATCCTGGAATCATTCAATACAAAACCGTGTCTACATTTTACAATTATCTAGATTATTCAGGGTGCAAACCATGCAGAGCAAATCTAAACGTTGAGCTCACAGAGAGCCAATCATAGCCCTGCAACGTCACCCTGACCGCCTCATCACCAACAGCAAATCATGCCAGCCAGCCAACACATGTACAGCTCCAGTGAGAAGTGGGCATCTGAGTGAAAGGACTGCCCATAATAAAAATAAGCCATATTCCTGAAATATCCAACCATCTTCATGGTTCAAAGATTTACAGACTGCTCCCTCGTTACTTATAAAACTCTACATCTCCATCACTAGTGTTGCATCCTACTCATGGGGGTGTGGTCTGAGTGAGCAGGGATGCATGCTGGGATACAGTGCCGTCTGAAGTCTTCAGGTCCATAGACACGCCCCTCAGGAGACACCAAGTGTTTGAGAATCTGTCGTGACATCAGTTACATGAGCTGGAATATCCTTCAAGATGGCGCCAGGATTCTCAGAGGAGAAAGGCCAAGAGGAAGATGTGTTGGTTCTTCCTCTCAGCCAGTGGAACACAACAACGGTCTTCATCAGAGTACCATGGAACACTTTGAAACATTCTCCTCTTTACACCTTGAAGCCCCAGTGAAGGTTTCCGTACCTCCTCAGCTGAAGAGCACAACTTCAGCTCGAAGAGCGCACTAGCTGGAGTTCCCGGATTGGTTCTGATTTAAGGGAACCAATCGTTCAACTAGTCCTGTCCGAAACAAATACAGTTCAGCCTGAGAAGACGTGCAACTGAGAGCAAGACAAGATCCACAGGGCTCTCCATCAATCCAGCCAGGTGGGAAGAGCCGTCTCATTACAGGTCTGAAGGTCATCTTGAATATCCATTTAGGTCCCTTTCCAACGTCAGACTCTCCTTGTGGAATTCCTTTTGGTGTCCATCCTCCATTGATCCTGATGGGTGTAGTCCTAGTTTGACAACTCTGCGTCGGTCGTGAACCTCTTGCACAGAACCTCTTCCTGAAAACATATTTTTCTTTGTGATCTGAACACGCCGCTTGCATCCTTTTACAATTGAGTTGGATACTCTCCTTCCTGCCCAGTATGTTGGATCTCACTCCGGAGCGTCGCTCGGGCTCTTCATGTCTACTGGAGGCCCTTCAGTAAACGTGTGGCCGTCCATCAGGTATGATTTAGTTGACCATTCCAATATCCCAAGCCAATCACACAGACCCCCGTATGAACATTATCACTGTCAAAGCAAGCCGGACACACACACATCGAACCCAGGACAGGCACGTAGAACCCCATGCCAGGTGTGAGTGGGAGACACACACACACACACACACACACACACACACACACTAGAACCCTAGAGATGCTCAAAAATCTTCCATCTCATGTCAAACCCAAACACACCACTGAGCCATAAAAGGCCAAACAATCATGCAGGGTAAAAACCTCATGCCAAATAACATTCCATCATCCCCCCCCAGCTCTCCTGCCAGGGCACCCACCAATGTCTCAAGAGACGTAAATTATGTACAACATTCTTCAGTGGCGTCCCACATTGGTGATGGATTATGCTTGGCGTCTCCAAAATGTGTCCCAGTTTGATTCAACATCTCTGAAGTCATGTCTTTGTAGTCCAGTGGTTTCCTGAAAGAGGGGCCTTCACAGATGCAAACGTTGCAGCTTTTGTCAGCCTGAGGACAGGAAGGAGGTCATCTGTTCAGAAGACCACCCAGTGGAGGGCGGTGGCTCTTGAGGAGCAGGATCCATCTTGGAATGGCCCCAATTAAGACCTTCTTGGAAATGAAACTGTTCCTGAGGAGTCACGATGCCTGGAGGGGACTGTTGAATGTGTTCCATGGTTCTCTGTGTCAGACTGAAGTTGTGTTTTAGTCGTTGAGATGAGGAGCCCCCTCATCTCCCCCTGGTGTTTCTCTTTCTGAATCCCTGTCTCCATCTTTAAGAACATTCCAGTCCATGTAACTGACGTCACCACAGTTTCTCAAACACTGGGTTTCCCCTGAGGGGGCGTGTCTACAGACCTGTAGGCTAAAGACAGCTCTGTATCCCAGTATGCACCTCTGCTCACTCAGACCACACCCTCTTCAGTAAAGCAACTCTCATGTAATGAAGACGCAGAGCTCAGGAGAGTAGAATGAAAGAAGACTGAAGATATCAGAACCCAACCCATTACTCCAGCTTACAACAATAACTTCAAGCCTGTAACCATTTTAACAAGTCATTAAAACCAACATAAACCAAACACCTAAGTAACCCATGAACCAATAAAACATCCCTTCTACTCAGATCAACCTTCAGGTAACAGGTTAACTCACCAGGAAGCCAAAATACATCAATGTGCCCAAGAGTAATGAGAAATTAATGACTTACAGTTTGCAGTTATGCTTCATGGTAAAGTTGGGATACTCACAGAACTGCAGTTAAATATCCATGATAGACCTTTGAAGGAAGGAACAGTTTACTCATGGTCCAAATTTCAAATGAGACTTAAACCACCACAATCTCAGATTTCCTTCACACATTATCAGTGATTTATATTCAACATACAAGTCACGTCAGTTGTGCTTTGCCACACAATTCTACTCACATCAGGTTCAGATGAGATGCTCCTCTTTACTTCAAAAAGTCTTTAACCTGTGAAACTGGAAGAGATGTTAAATAAGTCACAACAGACCTGTCCGGTTCCCTTTTAAGTGAAACGCACCAGATGCAACCAATTAACTAATTAAGAAAACCACCTGGCAGGCGAGCTGCGGCAGGTGAGCTAATTAGTAAAACTTAACTCTTATTTGACTGATTTAGATTCAAACTTCAAAACGAAAAAAGTCTTCATTCAATTCACCTTACTGTGTGCGCGAGTGTGTGTGTGTGTGTGTGTGTGTGCGTGCGTGAGAGTGAGAAGGAAGCTTTCATCAAAGAGACCAGAGAGACTCCTTCTCTCTTCTCCTTTTCCCCTCTAATCCTTTTCTCCTCTCCTTCCGTCTCTCTTCCACGCGTGTAACATTTTTATTGCCTCTACTCAAGAGAATAGATTTGGGTGGGGATTTCTAGGTTTCATAAACATCCGGGGCTTAGCCTAGAGTGAAATGAAAATGCTGCGCGCCAAATTTATGCGTATGCTTTATTGTGCATGCAAACTTTTTTTCATAATGCTTTATCTAAATAGCGAAATACGCGGTTTATTATAGCTTTAAATAGCTACTTGACTGCTATGCTATCCCCAAATGTCTAAAGTTCCATTCAAGTTATTGCAAATGAATACAAGTGAGGCAGACCTCACACACACACAATCTGACTGGGGATAGGATAGGTTAATACACTTGAGGTGGTAAACAGGTGGTTGTTTATTCTCTTGCCAGAAGGACTATGTCTATCTCCCCTAGGCTACTTATAAATGTTTATGAATATATATATATATTTTTTTTTAAAGATCATATTCGGGGCTATTTAAATAACATCCGAGGCTTTATCCCCGAATAAAACAGCATAGGGACGCCACTGCCTTAAGCTAACGTATTTATCCACGATAGCAGACACTTTAAATAAGTTATAATTGCATGCAGCTTATTTCAAATTTCATATAGTATAGATGCATAGAAATATATATATAAAGGAAAATATACGAAAATGAAATGGCTAAAGTTAATGCAGAATTATGATGTAGTCGATTACAAACAGTCTACTCTCATTGCAGTCTTTGGAAGTTAATTCTGACTGATATACGGTTATCTTCCACAGCATGACGTAACACATCTCAGGAAGTGGTGGTGCTCCACTTGTTGGAGAATCTCCATGCTGAAGGGTATAGTTCTTCTGAAGCAGATGTGCTGTGAATTCCAATATTAACACAACCGTAACAATGACAAACAAAAACTATTTGTGTGCGCAGTCTTTGCATACGGTTTGCTCATTACAAGGAGGAGGGCAGAGAGATGGCAAGAGGAACTCTACCACCTATCTTCGGTATCCCGAGGAAGCGCAAAGTGTCCGAAATGGAGGAGACATAATATTAGTCTTTTCTTTATTTTTTATTGGTTTGTTTGAAGAGAAGAGCCGAAAATAAATTTAATAATGGATACCAATTCCAAGAAACATTATTTGAATCGAAATTAAATCATATATTGATGGTTATTAAGCACACAATATACACCGCAAGAAAATAAAATGCAGACGATTTTTGCAAAACAAACAATTTCTGTTCCCTCCTTCATTTTTCACGTGAAGTAGTTCCCCATTTTGTTATACTTTTCCATCATTGCCACTGCCAGTATGTTTTTTTTTTTATTATATCAATATTAATTTAAACAAAAATAAATAAATATAAAGAGAAAAGTCGACTCTCTCTAGCTTTCAATTCAATCCTATTATTTGTTAGTTGTAATCCGACTGTACATTACTTTGAAAGGATGAACCTCAGTTTTGTGATTTAGACCTCACTCCCAGAGGTCCACGGACCAGTGCAATGTTTTTTTTCACCACTGGGATGCTGACGGAGTTACCCGCCTAAATTTTTTTCCTTTGGCTCAGTTACGAGCCGTAACTGAGCTGGGCTTTACCGCGCCCTCACTACTGGGCTGAGGCGTGCTGGGTCCGAAGCGTACCCGCCGGTGGAAAAGGGGCATAAGGTTCTTCCACTGCCCTAGTGTACAATCACTGTAGTATCACTGCACAAGTGTAATACCACTGTCCATCCTGACACAGGGTAAAGAAGCAGAGTGTAGATTTCTCAGTTTATTTGAAAACAACATTACAGTACATCCTAGAGTCTCTTTTCAGTATGAAACATGAGTAGACCCCGGGCTCCCAGCAGGGGGGCATCCAGACTACTCAGACCCCAACAGGAGGTCGTCATGGACCCATCACCTCCTCCCCCCTGGAACCCCCCCCCCCCCCTAGGGACTCAAACACACCGCAAGACCCACCAAACCCTGCAGGACAGCACCCACGAAACCCTATAGTACAGCCCCTCAGATAGAGCCCGTCCCGCTCTACCCAGAAACACTAGAAATACATTTGAGACGAAAGATAAGATACACGTTATCACGCCGAGGAAACACCTGAACACCACACTTCTTCGGGTGGAGCTCAGAGTTCATGGTGTGGAACACACCTCTGCTCAGACCTCCGGGCTGGAGTCTGACCTACGACCCCTGGCAGTGGTCTGAGGGAGTCTCTAGTAAAACCCCATTTATACAAAATGGACCCCGAAAGCGCCCCGGGGAAGCCTGCCAACCGTTCTCCGGGTTCTACCAGAGGTCCGGGTTGGGCGTGTTGTCGAAGCCCGGCTTGCTGCGGAGGTTCCAGTAGGTTCCGTTGTGAATCCACACCTCGCGCCCGGCCTCGTCCACCGTCCGCCTGGAACACAACACGAGGACGTCAAGCAGCCAATCGGAGCCCAGAACCCTCTCACGGAGGCGGACCGACGGGGAGAGGTGGACCAATGGGGAGAGCCTACCTGAAGAAGCGCGGCATGTGCTCCTCCCCCTGCTTCACCAGCTCCTTCCTGCGCTCACGCTGCTTCTCCTCCACCTCGTCCTTACGCACGTCCACCGCCGCCACGTCGCCCTCCTCCAGCAGCCTGCCCGCACACACACACGATGCACCCATGGACGGAAACATACCCACGCACACAATGACTAATGAACAGGGGTGGACACTCAAGCACACGGCTTCAGTAGAACAGAACCGTGTTACTACAGTACTTCATATACTATACATCTACCACCATAAATCTAGAACCAACTTCTACACAGGTGTGTGTGTGTGTGTGTGTGTGTGTGTGTGTGTGTGTGTGTGTGTGTGTGTGTGTGTGTGTGTGTGTGTGTGTGTGTGTGTGTGTGTGTGTGTGTGTACCGCTGGTCGGGTCGGTAGCGCGAGTCCGTGGGGGGCAGGAGCCCTTCCAGGTCGGGGGTCAACTCGTTGAGCTCGCGGGCGTATTGCGAGAACCCGTAAAACTTGACGTGGTCGTCGAGCTGCACGGCTGGACAGGAAGTGACATCACAGCGGGTTATCGCGAGTCCGACCCAGCGGAGGGTTGCGGCGCGCGCGTGTGTGTGTGTGCGCGCGTGTGTGTGTACTCACTGGGCTTCCAGATGCATTGTGGGGTGGGGAAGGTGTCGCAGAAGATGCCCTCGTGCCAGAGCCCCCCGAAGCGATGCACCACCTCCCCGGCGCGGTCCAGCACCACTCCCTGCACCTCGTTCTTACTGCTGTCAGAGCTCCAGTAGCGCGACTGCAACAGGAACAGGACGTGGAGGAAGAGGAGGAGACATTAGCGGCAGTAGCTCAGGAGGCACAGCGGGTCGGCTGGTAACCTGAAGGTTGCTGGTTCGATCCCTTTGTTTCGTAGGAGGCTGAAATGTGCATCCTGGCGTTACTGAGGCCTAAGGCATGGTGCTCTGGGTCACCTTGACGAAGGTGATCTTGGCGGTGCAGACGTCGCTCTGGGTGTTCTTGATCACCACGTCTCCGTAGTGCTCCAGCCAGCGCTGGGGGCTCAGCACGTTGTGGATACAGGTCACTGCCTTGTTCCACTCATAGTGGTCCCCGTACCTACACAATATACACGCTACATTAGCTGGACACACACACACGCACACTATACACACACTGCATTAGCTGGACAGTGACAAGGTCATCATTACACACACCACCTTGTTCCACTCATAGTGTCCCCCTTACCTACATAACAACACCCCACCCACTAACACGACCCCCACCCACATCCAGGGAATATGGAACCTGGCATTTCGCTGGGTCAGCAGCCTCACCTGGGCAGAGACACGTTGACCTGGCCTGAGGAGATGATCTCAGCAGACTTCCCCCAGAACTTGTACTTCCATCTCTGATCTGGACGAGGGAGCAAAGGTCAAAACCAAAGTCAGGGGTTAGGGTCAGGGTTGGGGTTAGGGTTAGGGTGAGTTTCACACCAGAGCGTCGGCTCACCTTGCCAGAAGGAGAAGTTCTCAGAGTCGGCGTGGCAGGCGGAGACTGGAGGGTGATGACTGACCTGAGACAGACAGACGAGTGGTTAAATGACATTTAGGCCCAATCCCAATATATTTGCGATTATTGTACATTATTTAAACTAAAGGTTATATTTACAGAAGAACATATGAGAAGATGCAGGAACGTGATACGAATGACATTCACGTCTCTTTTACTAATTACCTGTGCCAATTTATGCAAACCCTCCCACAGGGGCAAAGTGCCATTTTAATGATCTTCTTGTCACCCGATATGCGTTCTATTACTGGCCTTATTTTTTTTAGTGTTAGCCTATTTGAATTAATTACGTAATGTTTTGTGTTCACATTCTGTGTGAAACATAAGTTCAGTAGAGCCTCTTTGAGTGAATGAAATTTGAAAGCGTGAGTGTGTAGTGAATGAAAAATGTGTGCGTGTATGGTGGGTCAAGTTTCTGTATTTGATAAATAAACCCCTTTTCTCTAATAATGTTTCCTACCATATAATTTCTGTGGACATTATGCCCTATAGCTTTGGCTATAGGCCTACACTTAAATAATTCATTCATAATATGTCAAGGCAGTAGCTCGTTGTGTAAACATTTTATATGGATATGAATTAATGAGTTTGACGTAAACCAAATTAGTTAACTTGTGTAATGTGATAACTAATGAATCAAAAGTCATGCTTCCAAGTGACCAATGTGTATACATTTATTGGTCAGTGCGCATACCCAATCGTAGCACATTGTACTGGTGGGTAAACACGCCAACATCTGACAAAAATTAATCTGCCAGCTGCTCCCTGACAAGGGCCGGTTTTGGTGAGAGTCGGGAAGATATCGGATGACTCGCCACTCTGCTGCCACCCATGGCGTGAGTGGTGTATTGCATGTCATGCATTGCCCGTGACGTTCGCGTATGCTGGCTGTGTAGACTATGAAAGGAAGCGCGTCGCTCGCGTCGTTCACGCACGTTGCTCGTGTTGACTACGTAACGTCCCCCCCTTCCCCTTACCCCTTGCTTTGAAGGGGTAAGGGGAAGGGGTAAGGGGTAGAAATGAGATTGGGCCTTACATTACAGTTATTGAGTGTAAAGTGCAAAGTGTGTAGTGTAACGTGTTTAAATGTTAGTGTGTAGAGTGTGTAAATGTTAGTGTGTAGAGTGTAGAGTGTGCAGAGTGTGTAAATGTTTACTGTGCAGAGTGTGTACCTGCTCGCCGACATATCTGAAGCCGCGGTCTGGCCGGTTGTTCTCGTACGTCTCCCCCAGGACAGGGTTGAAGGGCTTGTAGCGGCTCCTCCAGGAGGCCCAGGCGTAGCCGGAGATGGAGAACGTTGCCAGGTACACCTGGACACACAACCAGGGGTATCAGCTAGGCTAGCATCAGCAACACCCACATACAGAGGTGAGAGGCTAGGCTAGGCTAGGTACCATGCGCTGGTAGCGGTCATCGACAATGTTAGCGGCTAGGCTAGGCTACATACCATGCGCTGGTAGGGGTTGTTGGTGCTGTTGGCGGCTAGGCTAGGCTACGTACCATGCGCTAGTAGGGGTCGTCTGTGCCGTTACAGGCTAGGCTAGGCTATGGACCATGCGCTGGTAGGCGTCGTCTGTGCTGTTGGCGGCTAAGCTAGGTACCATGCCCTGGTAGGGGTCGTCAGTGCTGTTGGCGGCTAGGCTAGGCTACGTACCATGCGCTGGTAGGGGTCATCGGTGCCGTTTCCGGCTAGGCTAGGCTAGGCTAAGTACCATGCGCTGGTAGGGGTCGTCGGTGCTGTTGGCCGTGTCCAGCAGCGCGCTATACTCCAGCTCCTCGCTGAGTCGCTGTAGGAGGCTGAGCGGCTCGTTGAGCGCCGCCGGCATCGACACGCGGGACAGGTCCTTCCCGATGTTGTTGTATAGGATGGTCATGATTCCGATGTGGCCGTTGTCAGTGCAGGAGGCGGGAAGGATCTTACGGCGTCCTAAGAAGGGGGGGGAGAGAGACAGAGAGAGGAGGGAGATAGAGACCAACAGAGAGAGCGAGAGAATGATGTTTAATCTTAATGTGATTAACGTGGACATTGGATGCCTCCCAGCCTGCGGGGGCAGTGAGCAGTTGTGTCTTGATCCGATCTTACATTTTATCTGGATCAAATCTGCCCTATGGGTTTTTAAAACTTTGAACTCAGTTTGGCATCTATTTGATCCAAAAATAACAGGATTATCCTGATCCCATCAGAAGGGGGGAATCAGTTGGTTGGAAATGTGGTATTTGGATCACAGTGATCTAAAAACGGTTAGAAAAATAAGATGGATCAGGTGATCCTGGATAGCAAAACATGGGAATTCTGAAATACGGATCAATTTGATGCAGATTACATTTTCTAAAAACTGGGCCCTGGTGACGGCCGAGGGGACCAGTGGCGGAGCCCAGAGCGGCTGCACTGGTCCCAGTTCACCTCGGACCAGTGGGAGTGGGCGGGGCTTACCGCTGTCGGTGAGGAGGCGGGGCTTGTCCGGCGCGCTGGAGACGCTGGCGCGGTACTTCACCGTGGCGGAGGCTGGGGACGAGACGGATCACCTGTCAGCCAATCGGCCGCTTTACACACAACCCCGCCCCTCCCCACGGGCCACGCCCCCGACCCTCCCCCTGAGACCGGCCCGTTGCCGCGGCGACTCACCGTGGCCCTCGTCGGGCTCCGAGGTGCTGGTGGTGGTGATGTCGCTCAGCCCCGACTCGTCCGACGCCTCCGCCTCCGACGAGCTGTCGCACAGGATGACCTCGCTGGCGTCGAAGTACTCCGCCATGGAGTCCGCCACCGAGGGGGGGCGCCGACGGGACGGGGTCCGCTGGGGGCAGAGGTCAAAGGTCACAGACCGCACAACCTACACTACAACCTACCAGAGTACGCACACACACTACAACCTACCAGAGTACACACACACACTACAACCTACCAGAGTACACACACACACTACAACCTACCAGCGTACACACACACACACACACACACACACACACACACACACACACACACACACACACACACACACACACACACACACACACACACACACACACACACACACACACACACACACACACACACACACACACTTTAATTTAGGTTAAACCATGAAGTAAAGTGAAGTGTGGGTTAAACCATGATAATTTAAGTGAAGTTGGGTGGAACCACGTGACCCACCTGGTCGGGCCGGACGGTGCAGAAGGACTCCTCGGTGGAGTCGGAGGAGGAGAGCGAGAGCGAGTGAACTTTGGTCAAGCGAGACTGCACATCGAGCTGACAGACAGACGGACAGATGGACGGACAGACGGACACCCAGAGGAGGTTAAAGCAACGCGACCCAAAGCAGCTTGTATCAGTGTGTTCTAGCTTGTAGTAGTTTGTAGCAGTGTGTAGCGCTTGGCAGCACGTAGCAGTGTGTAGACACTAAGCAGCAGCACGTAGCGCTAACAGCATGCAGCAGCTTGTATTAGCTTGTAGTAGAGTATAGTGGCGTAGCGTGTAGTAGTGTGGCAGCAGTGCGTAGTAAGATTTAGCAGCATGTAGTAGCAGTAGGGCATAGTAGCGTATGGTAGCGCGTGTACCTCCGACAGCGTGCTACAAAGGGTGGCTAGTTGGTGGCTAGTGTTTTGTTTGAGGTCGGGGGCGTTCCAGGCATTTCTAAGTCTCTCCCTCTCCAACGTCAACACCTCATGGACCGACTTCAGAGACGCATGCACTGAAACGCAAACACACACAATATTATAGCATCACACACAGGCAGTAGGAGACCGGGGAGAGAGTAGAAGACAGCAGAGAGAGTAGAATACAATGAAGACAAGACAGAGTCTGCAGAATGATACAGTAGAGACAGTCCAGACAGTAGGAGCATCAGAGGGTCCTGACCTCGTTGGGACGCCACGCAGATGTCCTGCTGGATCTTCTTGGCCTCGGGGGAGGTGACCTGGGGGTTGGACAGCTGGGTGTACACGTAGTCGGGGATGGACTGCAGTGACGCCCCAAGGTGGCGCTGGCTGACCGAGTTGTTGCTGCTCAGGTGGCTGGAGGTGAACTGGAGAGGAGCAGAGGGTCAGTCATCCAGCCTGACCACTGGCCTGAGAGGATCAGTCATCCAGCCTGAACACTGGCCTGCTGAGGTCTGAGAGGAGGTCTTACCATGCCGCCCATGGCCTCCACGCGGGACAGGGTCCTGGAGTGGCCGAACACCTTGCCCGTCTTCTTCTTGGGTTTCTCCAGGGATAGGTTCTGGAAGAGAGCCAGATGGAGCATCAGCTAGGAGCTACGGTCGCTAGGGGGGCTACGGTCGCTAGGGGGGCTACGGTCGCTAGGGGGGGCTACGATCGCCAGGGGGGGGCGCTATGCTCGCTAGGGGGGGGGGGCTACGCTCGCTAGGGCTACCTCGGTACAAACATCTTTAAAAAACTATTATATTGGCGGGACTGATGATGAGTGGTGGAAAGCAACTCTACCTGCATGCTTATTCGCTGCTCCAGGTCAGTGTCTGTGATTGGGTTAGGGTTAGGGCCTCCCTCCAGCCAATGGAGTCGCTGGACCAAAGCCTCCATCTCCACCAGCTCCAGCTGGCACCGCGCCAGCTCTGAGAACGAAAGGACAATATCGGTGTGTTCACGTCGCTGGAAATTATGGGGAAAACATTTTCGCGACGTCGGAAAGTTCGCGTGAACGACACCTCATGACGCTGATCTACTTCAGTTCGGCAACTCAGGCCAAATTTTGATAACAGAGTTGCCCAGTTGGTGACGTATGGTTTACTAGTGATGGCATGAACATTGCGGAACTCAATATAAAAGAATCAACCATCATATCACATACTTTACTATCGATTGACGTAACGTCTGTTGGCATGACTTTTCTCAGTTTTAAACGTTGTGTACTGGTAAACCAGATCTAGATAAGGGGACGTGTTGCCTTCCATATAGTGGCAATACTGTATGCGCTTCTCATAAATAAAAGATAAAGGATAGTAGGTGACAGGCATCAACAAAAAAAAGGCATGCAAACTTGAAACTGATCCTACCAAGTTCTGTTTAGTTCTGACTGGTTTTTATCGGATAAAAAAAACCCTGCTGTGAAGAACTTTTAGATTCCCAACCGGCTGTTTCCCAAGTGCACATGAACGGTCGCTGTCGGTGGGAACGCGCCTTATATCACTAAAGAAGTTAACCCAACTAACACACTAACTAACCTAACCTGTCACTAAAGAAGTTAACCTAACCTGTCACTAATGAAGTCAACCAAATAAATAACCTGCCACTGAAGAAATTACCTCCAACTAACCAAGTTAACCTGAATAACCTACTTATGAGCCTGGCCTACCAATTGAACCCAACACTAAACCAGTTAACCCTATCCAATAAAAGGTTAGTGAGTAAAATGAAGAGCCCAGCTGTACTGGAGACCCAGAGCCCAGAGGAGCTGAGAGGTTCTGACCCTGGGAGGTGGCGTCCGTGTCGTCGGTCTGCTGGAGCCAGGCCGAGACCTTGTGGTTGACCCCGCGGTGGGAGGGCTCAGTAGGGGTCCCTCGGTCCCCGGGGGTCCCGTCCTCCCCCGGGGCGGCTTGGAAGGCCGACACAGAGCTGGGGTACTGCTGCGTGGAGGGAGGACCGGGAGGTTAGGATGCTACTCAGACGTTAGTGAGGCTTGAGACCAGCGGCCGCCCTGGGGGTACTGACCGCGTTCCTGTGAGCCAGGCTGGCCATGGAGGGCAGGTTCCCCTGGCCTTGGGAGAGGGCGTGCAGGACCCCGCGGTGGACGCTCATGGCCTCGTTCTTCTTGAAGATGCGGTGAGCGCACAGCTTGGTCAGCCAGATGTAGAAGAGCTCGTGGCTCTTGGCCTAACAGAGGGAAACCATTAGATGGAGTAGCAACAGTTAAACCATTCAAGTGTTCTCTTCAAAGTGTCCAGAAGGTCCAGGAGGTTGGCAGTTCAGGAAGTGCAGTGGGGTGACTTGTAACCGGCAGGTTGCTAGTTCGATCTCCGAGCACCTCCTAGCCGATTGTCACCCCTCCCTAACTCTCCGAACAAGCTCTCTGTCGCCTTGCCTTCAAATGTTGGCGATGTGTGAAAGCGTGTATGAACCGTTCTTAGTCGCTTTGGACATAAGCGTCTGCTAAATGCCCTAAATGTAAATGCAAGGTCCAGAAACCACCTTGGAGGTCATTTTGCTTAATTTGAGTGGTCAGGAATATTTAGGGTTGGGTTGGGGCTACCTCCATGTGGTACAGACTGAGGGGCGGGGGGTACCTCCATGTGGTACAGACTGAGGGTTGGGGGGTACCTCCATGTGGTACAGACTGAGGGGCGGGGGGTACCTCCATGTGGTACAGACTGAGGGGCGGGGGGTACCTCCATGTGGTACAGACTGAGGGTTGGGGGGTACCTCCATGTGGTACAGACTGAGGGGCGGGGGGTACCTCCATGTGGTACAGACTGAGAGGCGGGGGTACCTCCATGTGGTACAGACTGAGGGGCGGGGGGTACCTCCATGTGGTACAGACTGAGGGGCGGGGGGTACCTCCATGTGGTACAGACTGAGGGTTGGGGGGTACCTCCATGTGGTACAGACTGAGGGTTGGGGGTACCTCCATGTGGTACAGACTGAGGGGCGGGGTACCTCCATGTGGTACAGACTGAGGGGCGGGGGGGAACCTCCATGTGGTACAGACTGAGGGGCGGGGGTACCTTCATGTGGTACAGACTGAGGGGCGGGGGTACCTTCATGTGGTAAAGGTCGTCGCCGGCGTCCAGGTCGAGGCGTTTCGACTTCTTGTTGACGGACAGGACGGCACGGCTGACGTCCAGGGAACCGTGGAGCTTCCCTCTCTGGATCTGAGACGGACCGACGTCAACCACACGTCACCAACAGGCCGCATGTCAACGTCACTTCATGAGATGTCATCAATTATCAGATCTGATTACTTACGTCCTGATGAGTCTTGGCATACTTGAGGATTCCTTTTTCCAACAGGAAGTACCTCTGAAAAAGACCAATCACAATCAAGACCTCCGCCGGAAGCTGTACGGGCATTGAGCGGCACCATGGGTCAGGATTAGACTTTCACACGTCGTTATGGCTAGCTCCCAGATTACGGTTCGGTTGCCCTTTAAGGGAACCTGCGTTGCCACCAGGGTAAATCACTCATCTGGGTGGACACTCCCACTTTGTCACCAGAGGGTACAGACTGGCTGATCAACATCACAGCTGGAGGAACAATGGGGGCCTGTCAAAAGCAAACAGTAGCTTGTTCGTCCAGTCACCTTGTGCCAGCCCTTCAGAGGGTACTTCCGTCCCTTCATCAGGTATCCCTCACAGATCCCAGGGATGCTGAGGTCCAGAGAGGAGCCGGCAGCCACCGACATGGTGGTCTGCTGAAGATCATCCAACACCTCCCAGTCACGAGTCTGACACAGAATCACATCGATCACAATATCAGAACAGATCAATAACCTATTGATGCCGTCTCCGTCTCTCTCTTCACTGTTTAACACCGTCTTACTCTGTGTACGATACAACAACATGCAAGGCTTTTGTCGTCAGAACCCACCTACACCCACCCTGACGATAACAGCTGGAAATCCAGTTATATTTGACCTCTACCTTTATTAAATGCAAATAACATGATCAGAGACAGTGACGAGCTAACTTACCCCATCACACATTTATATGTGATAACTTAAATCTAGTTTTTAATCCATTTTGAATCACCTGCTCCAGGTGTTCCAGCCCAGGTCTCACCTGCTGCAACAGGTGAGACCCGACTGCTACAGGTGTTGCAGTCTACTCACCTGCTTGGTGTGTCTGGAGGAGCTGGTGCTGCCGTTACGAGAGTGGCTGGGTTTGAACCCGCTGATTGGAGATTTCTCGAAACCACTGATCACCGATTGGCTACTGTTCAGAGGAGGTGGGCAGACCTGGGGGTCCATGGATGCGATTGGACGAGAAAATCTAGCAAATCAGGAAGCTCTCAGGAAAGGTCCACGGTCATGGCACTGGAAGGCAAGAGCGACACGTTAGATAAGAAGACACCAAATAATCTTGACAACAAGAAGGATCTCCGATCTGCCGTCAAAGTGCACTGCAGGTTCAAAGTCTGTAGAATTAGAAGGATGAACAAACGAATTATCCGGACCAGTCTGGAGGTGTAATGCAGTGAGTCAGAGACCAGGGATTAAACATAAATGAAAGAAGGAACGAGGACAAAAGAGACTGCTACATGGGTCTTCAACCACTGAAACCGTCCCACGGTTGATCTGACGTCTGGCTTTTCCTGTTCCTCTTGGAGGCTCAAGAGTCCTCCCCGTTTCCATTTCCTGCACTAGGAACCAGACAACAGACGAACCGACCTCTATGGTCCATTATGTTGTTATTTTGTCACAATAGACCTTAGGTTTATCCTAACTAAATCTAAACAACAAAGTTGTAGGTGATCTACAGAATCATATATATTTAGTCCTTTTCTGCTGTGAGCCAAACGTCCCGTCTGAGATACATAAAGAACGTCGGAATTTATCTGATGTCACCCAAATGACAAGACAACATGTACAGACTTGATAGTCATTTTAAATAGAACATCAAACAACCCCTGCAGATGTACAGACTTCTGATAGAGTCGCAGTAAATAGATCGACATACAACCAGAGCCCCTGCCCTGTTGACCAGGTCGGTGCAGAAGGAGAACATTAGGAGGTTGCTCCAATGCTGTACAACATTTGTTTCATTGGATACACTAGAACTCATCAGAGCCTTTCCCAGTGTGCAGTAGAACAGCAGCAGCAGAGTTAAGATGAACAGTCTGCACCGTCAAACTCACACCCGGCTGGAAATAAACAAGATCTTACTCACAATGCTCGCCAATAGCTGCTCTACGTTCCGCTGCTTCGGTGAAATGAACTGAGCTTAGCTGAACATAAGGCAGGGTGCAGGAGAGAAGCTGGTTGGACGGGGGAATATCTTGGTGAACAGGTATCTGGGCGGGGTCCCGACCGCATGGAAACACCCAGAAACACACCTGGAGACCGAGGGGCGGGGCCTTTGTGTGGTAAACAACCACAGACTTCTGGTCCGCTGCAATATCATCAGGTTTGTCAAGTCAACATCCCTCTAGCAGCAGGAGAGATGTTGTTGTCCTCCATCTTTCTTGTATGGAGGAGATTACCTCATCCTCATGTTATCCAAGCAGCCTACCCGTCTAGCCCATCCCACGAAGGCTATGCACCCTTGTTGCCCAGGACGGTTTCACCGGCAGAACCTTGACAATCTCCCAGTCGGCCCCGCCCTTTACCGCTGTCTGTGGCCTCTTTCCTACTCCAGAAAACATTAACTTCCCATTGGCCACGGCTGCTGTCCCTCTCACCCCGGAGCCGGTCGGAGGGTAACCTATAGGACGGGCCACTAAGCTCATATGTCACAGCTGAGAGGTTGACTTCCCTTCCCGTGGTAGAGCTTCCTCTTCGTTGTGTGTCACGGTTCACCCAGTCACCTGCAGAGACACGCTGCTACGCAGGCATGACCGGAATGTCCTCAGACGAGTTTAAGCTACCGACAGGAACTTCAGTCAAGAAAAACACTCCTCTGGCCTCACCACAGAACACACTGAACAATGGGCCGCACAATGCACTGTCAAAGTCAGGTCGACCCGACCAGTCCAGCGTCCAGCCCTCCTGGACCACCAGCGTCTAGACCACCTGGACCATAAGGGAAGCAGACACAACAGGAACCCCCATAACTCCCTCCCCTCTGAACTAGAGAACCAATGCTCCAACAGTCAGAACAACAACGGCTCAAACGTCCTAAAGTCCTCCTTAAGAACCTTCTTCCAGTTCACAGGCCCCATCCGAACACCAGGTCCTCTAAAGGACTGAGCACAAACCCCCCCCCCCCCGGACCCAGAGGGACGTGGGGAGGACACGGGAGAGGATTCTCCCCCTGGACGTGAGGAGGGGGACACCCCAAGCTGGACGGGGAGGAGGGGGAGAGACGCTTAACGTCAGATTTAGAATGGCAACGAAAATATACAAAGCGTGGGAAACATTGAACACATGCTCTTCAGCTAAATGGAACGAGATAGACTCTGATAGCAGCCTGAACGTCCGCTCATCCCTATGACAACCAGACCTACCCATGTCAATCAGGAGGGAAGTTCATCTCTAGCCGTCTATCAGGAGAGAAATCACGCTCCTCTGGACTCACCCGACCGGTCTTGACCAAGAATGTACCCGAGACACGTATCTGGTACATTCAGTGTGTCAAGCACAACAAACTCTACATTAAGGTACACCTTATGCACAACATCTACTCTACATTACAGTGCACATTTTACTCCACATCATACTCTACTACACACTACAATAAATCCTACTGCCCATTATAATCTAAATTAAACATTGATATAATGGGTTTGCAATGATGGGATTCACAAAGCCTGCCATCTCCAAGCACATTAAATCATAGATTAATTATTCTATGTGCAAATGACCCCTGTCATATACAAAATATATAAAATATCATGAACAATCGAATATTATTAGTATGCATTAGTATGTACATTAAAACCAGTGATCCATCATGAGAACTGGCCTGGAGTTTGAACGATTATGGAGAGAGAGAGAGAAGGAGAGAGAGCGAGAAGGAGCGATATAGAGAGGAAGAGGGAGGGAGAGACAGACAGAGAGATTCATTCTCGTTGAAAACGCTGCTGTTCTTAGCCAATAAAGATAAACCCCACAGTGATTTCCTCCTGCACGCACAGAGGCTGGTTCGGGAGGACTCACCTGTCGCCGCGGCGCGCTGCGGGATCCTGAATGAAGTTCTGAGGTCCTCACCTACACGCCAAACATTTCCCTGCGACACTCGTCCACGTGCGGCGTCACTACGTCACTACGTCACTGCGTGGCAGGTGTCTCACCTGTACTGTTATTATAACTTATTGTATTATTACCACTACACAACTCTTTTTTGTGTGTTACAACTCTTTTGTGAGAATTTCTATATCAAAATAAACTCATGACGCGCTGAGAACTTCGCCTTACTTTCGTCTGAAGTCCAGTTTGTAATTAAAGCGTAAAAAACCTAAGCGGTCGACGAAGAGGCTGGGGGGTCTAGAGAGGCTGGGGAGCGCCGCATGTACGGTTTTTCTGTGGGGTCTCCGCTTCGACAACACCTGACGTCCGCTGAGGATGCGATCAATTAAACGGCAAAGAAGACACGCGCGTACTCACACAGGCATGAGCGCGCGCCCAACAACACACACGCACTCCTGCTTCACTTGGTATCGGTCTACAACTCGACAGTCGGGTTTAAGGAATCCGAACGATGTAGCCTACTATCCTCTCTCTCTGAACCAGTTCTACAACTGGCTTAATTTTCAACTAATATAATCCACTTTACCATCATATAAACAACATGACCCGTTTTCCTTCGTCACTTGAGGACCTCACGGAAGAAATATGCATTGGAACCCTTTTTTTTCTTTACGGGGCCTTAGATCCCGGCCATAGCACCGACCCTCCCCACATCCCTCCCTCTCACGCTAGCCAGCTGAGCTAGCTACGCTATAGCCGGCTGAGCTAGCTACGCTAGTTGGCGCCACATGGTTGAACACCGAGTATAGTGGACAGAACTTGGGTTCCAGTGCGCCCACTTCAACGGATACTGTTGAAGTGTTCCTTATGTCTGAAGGACCTCGTGTCTCTAAGAGGGTGGCAGCTGATTCTTGTGTTTTCTCTCCTGACTAATATTGGGAAAGTTCTCCAAACGATCTGACTCTAGAACCCCGCTACTCTACGGCGGGAAGGCCTCTTAGTTCACCCTGACCGTGGTCGGTGATCTGGCGAAAATATTAAGCTCTAAAATGAGAAGTATTGAAACCTAAGGTTAAAATCATTTCTATCCAGGAAAGGTTTTTTGCGTCTTGTATTCAACATCTTATTCGGCAATACCATTTGAGGGGTTTATAAATATCAACTCTTAATGTTGACTTAAAACAATTCGGCCTTTTGACAATTTCCCCTCCGAAATTCCTTCCGTATCGTGCACACTACCCCGGTATACAGCTGCACTGAAGTAGGCTCGTACAGCAACAGTTCAGCGCAGTTATTAGGGAGTTCTTTAGTGTATTTGGGTGGTCCTTAAAAGGACCTTTGGTTTGGGGCAATGGTGATGTCTACTTGGAGCTGGTGTACTTGGTCACCGCCTTGGTGCCCTCAGACACGGCGTGCTTTGCCAGCTCACCGGGGAGCAGCAGGCGGACGGCGGTCTGGATCTCCCTGGAGGTGATGGTGCGGCGTTTGTTGTAGTGAGCCAGGCGGGAGGCTTCACCGGCGATACGCTCGAAGATGTCGTTGACGAAGGAGTTCATGATCCCCATCGCCTTGGAGGAGATGCCGGTGTCGGGGTGGACCTGCTTCAGCACCTTGTAGACGTAGATGGCATAGCTCTCCTTCCTGGACTTGCGGCGCTTCTTTCCGCCCTTAACTGCGACCTTGGAAACTGCTTTCTTGGAGCCCTTCTTGGGCGCGGGTTTTGCTACCTCAGGCATGTTGAGACTAGATGCGGATGAAGAGTACTGTGGTAGACGGCAGTATTTATAAGCGACGCATGCAAATCACCACGGGATAGTCCGTCTGTGTGATTGGCTGGAGCACAGGACTCATGAATTATGTTAATGATAGAGATAATCTATTGTAGTCACTAGAGACGGTAAAATATAACTATAAACGGGTTTTTCGTGATCGATTCCTCCTGATCCGATCACGGCCTCTTCTGAACGGTTTAACATCCATATCATATACATTAAATATTACTTTATGAAAACATACAAATCCTTGATATATCTCTTCAAACATATGTGAAAAGTCTCAATGACATTGTGCGGTATCTCTTCATATAGGTAACGATAAATTCGATAAAAAACATTATTTATTGGAAGCAGCTTGTTGTGACTGAGAAGACATACTTCACAGTTCAGGTAACGGTACAATAATTGCGCGGGATGTTTGAATTCAGGTTTACAATTCAGTTCCCCTTTTTGGCACGTCGTAACGATTGTACGCCATTTATACACTGTTGCCACGTTAACAGCTCGTTGAAGAAAGGTGTCAGATGACAATGTATCGGAGAGCTTTGGATTGAGGGGTAGAAGATCGTTCAAATCAGTTGAACCAATGTCCGTTTACCATTATGTTAAGTGATTCGAAGC
Source organism: Gadus chalcogrammus (assembly GCF_026213295.1). Classification (NCBI taxonomy): domain Eukaryota; kingdom Metazoa; phylum Chordata; class Actinopteri; order Gadiformes; family Gadidae; genus Gadus; species Gadus chalcogrammus. The sequence goes on along the minus strand of NC_079413.1, from coordinate 698,461 downwards.
CGCTCCTTCTTGGCGTCTTACGAGTTTCTACTGTTATAGCTTTCGTAAAGTTTTAACCCGCTTTTTTGTTTACAGCTGAGAAAACGTGTATGCTACGTTGTTAATACGTATAAAGACAAAACTAACAGGTTCATAGGATTGCAGCTTCAAGTATTTGGGTGGCTCTTAAAAGAGCCTTTGGGTTTAGGGTTGGAGAAGATGGTTTAACCGCCGAAGCCGTACAGGGTGCGTCCCTGCCTCTTCAGAGCGTAGACAACATCCATGGCGGTGACGGTCTTCCTCTTGGCGTGCTCGGTGTAGGTGACGGCATCACGGATCACGTTCTCCAGGAACACCTTGAGGACACCGCGGGTCTCCTCGTAGATCAAACCGGAGATACGCTTCACACCGCCACGACGGGCAAGACGGCGGATAGCGGGCTTGGTGATGCCCTGGATGTTATCACGGAGAACTTTACGGTGACGCTTGGCGCCTCCTTTCCCGAGTCCTTTTCCTCCTTTTCCTCGACCAGACATAATTGACTGAGCTGTTAGCAAATGCAGAATGAAGCAGTGAATTGACGCTCCCTGTTTATAAAGGCTCTCAGAGGAGAGAGAGAGAGAGACGAAGGGCGGAGCTCCCGTACAGACCCCGCCCATTACCGCTGTTCAAATGTGGATGGAAAGTTATAATAACGCATTTCATTTAATGATGCATGTAAATATAATTCACGGCAACATATGTTTTGGCTACATCAATTAAATCCAAGACGAACTCAAAAATCTATCTTGTTTACATATCTGGTCGAAAGTAGGTACTTATAGTTCCTTGTTCTCTAATGACAGCAAGTCTTGTTCTTAATTTGATCATATGCACATTTATACTAATTCATTATATCTTCAACTAAACATATACTCTGCACCTTATACGTCTATTGCACGTCTGGTTAGAGGATCATCTTAATTTCTCTGAACTAAAATAATTAGGTATATTAGTTTCAAGTCGTAAACCCTCAGCTTCCCGTAAACAGTGGAAGCTTTCCGGTCCGTTGTTCTCATACGGTTTCCATATTTTTCTCAGCACACGTTGTATTAATGCAACATTGTGGCAAATCGGTTAACTTTGTTAACAATGTTGTTTCACAAATTGGTGTGAGGATACAATCCACAATGGGACTTATAGACAGTCATCTGTTAATGGAGCTGCACGTCCAAGTAACCTGGACAGCTTCGGGCAAAAGTCAAGAATGACTTGAATACTAAATTATGATTAATTTAAATGTAGATGTACGGGGTAAAAACGAGGATTGCTCTTTTGGGTATGTTGGCGGCTCTTAAAAGAGCCTTTGGGGGTACTTGTGGGCAAGTCAGTTTAGGCGCGTTCTCCGCGGATACGGCGGGCCAGCTGGATGTCTTTGGGCATAATGGTGACCCTCTTGGCGTGGATGGCGCACAGGTTGGTGTCCTCGAACAGGCCGACCAGGTAAGCCTCGCTGGCCTCCTGAAGAGCCATGACGGCGGAGCTCTGGAAGCGCAGGTCGGTCTTGAAGTCCTGAGCGATCTCCCTCACCAGGCGCTGGAAGGGCAGCTTGCGGATCAGCAGCTCGGTGGACTTCTGGTACCTACGGATCTCTCTCAGGGCCACGGTCCCGGGCCTGTAACGATGGGGCTTCTTCACGCCGCCGGTGGCCGGGGCGCTCTTACGGGCAGCCTTGGTGGCGAGCTGCTTCCTGGGGGCTTTGCCACCGGTGGACTTACGAGCGGTCTGCTTGGTTCTTGCCATTTTAGTTGAATGTCTTCAAAATCGTGGTAGCTACAGACTGGTCGAACAGATTTATATAGGCAGCCCCGGAGAATCCCAACACGCTGATTGGTCCTTATAAAGACGCTGTGAGTGGCCAGGAATCGAGTCCCGCCCTCACATTGATGCGCGCCCACCTCATGTTCTTTCGGTTCAGCTGCTTTCATATATTTATTATTTCCTAGGATTAATCATCAAACCAGAATATCACTATCGACCAGCCTGTTTCATTTATACATCCTAATTGAATCTAGAAACTCAGATTGAAATATTGAATCTAATCACAAGCGAGACTTTAGCAAACCCAACAGATCTGTTAGTAGCCTGCTGTAAACTCTACATCTGTTTATATTCCACGCGTTCGGTGCGCATTACGGAACAAGGACGGCATGGAATATTTTATAATAGGCTACGTGACGAAGGGCGGCTCATTTTGGTTTGGTAGGTGATGTGCTTTGAGGCTTTAGTCCACCTTATTCCTTATATTGCGTAAGAAAAACAAATGGATTATAGATTGTTGCCTATTTGCAATAGCACAGCAGTCGGCGATTTATGGGATACAATATGGGTGGCTTTATAGAAGTCCTACACACATACTTTATAGAAGACCACCTCAAGCAGCCTTCGCTCTGCATCAGCACACACCCTCAGACCACCCAAGACCAAGGTCCGCACCATGGGCAATCGGGCTTTCTCCACTGCTGCCCGAAGACTATGGAACGCCCATCCTGACCAACTGAAGGCAACACTACAGCTGTTAAAATAATAAAAAACTATCTTTTGCTAATTTCCCCTCTGTATGCAATATGTTTTAACAACCCCTTTTATCATCACTCTTAAACTCTAGCACTTTGAGATTTCTGATTGTTAAGTGCTCTACAAATGAAACATTATTATTACAGAGAGAGAAGTGCATTCGGAATATATGCTCTTAAAGTTGTGTGGGTGGCTCTGAAAAGAGCCTTTGGGGGAATTCAACTGGACATAGTTTACTTCTTCTTGGGGGCGGCCTTCTTGGCTGCTTTGGGCTTTGCTGCCTTCTTTGCCGGAGACTTCTTGGCAACGGGCTTGGGAGCTTTTTTGGGGCTTTTGACGGTTTTCTTTGTAACCTTGGCCACAACCTTCTTGGCTGCGGTGGGCTTCTTAGCCTTCTTCGGGGTCGCTTTTTTAACAGATACCTTCTTGGTTGGAGTCTTCTTGACTTTCTTCGGGGTGACGGCCTTCTTAGCCGCGGCGGGTTTCTTGGCTGCGGGCTTCTTGGCTTTAGGGGCGGCGGCCTTCTTGGCAGCGGCGGGTTTGTTTGCCTCCTTGTTGATCTTGAAGGATCCGGACGCTCCGGTGCCCTTGGCCTGGAGCAGGGTTCCCTTGGTCACCAAGCTTCTGACTGCAGCCTTGACGCGGGAGTTGTTCTTCTCCACGTCGTAGCCGTCAGCAGCAAGGGTCTTCTTCAGGGCCGGCAGAGAGACTCCGCTTCGCTCTTTGGACGCAGCCACGGCTTTCACGATCAGGTCGCTCACACTGGGGCCGACCCTCTTCGGCCGGGCAGCGGGCTTCTTCTTGGTGGCTTTCGCCGGGGAGGCGGCAACAGCGGGTGCAGGCGCTACTTCAGACATGTTCTCGGGAGGTTCTGTAAAAGATTTGACTGAGGGCGGTCAGTGGGCTGTCCTTATACACACGATGAGAACCGTACAGACTCAACCAGTGAAAAATTACTCCGAGTGGGAATGATCTTCTCGTTTGTGTTTCCTCACTAAAATGATCAGGATAAAGACCCCAAACGATGACAATATTCGACATGTCAAATATATGCACTACAAGAAGACATCTTAAGTTTGAACATTACCAAGTTCGATCCTCCGTGGCTGAAGATAATGTTACTAAAAAAACCTTTATTGCGACACGAGACGGTTTTGAAATTAATGGCTTTTACTTTGATATTTGTTTAAAATAATAGAAAAGGGCTTATTTAATGCGGACAAAGCTTTATGATATGACTGAGACTTCGGGCCAACAGTTGGCATCTACCAATGTGTCCTGTGTGTCCGTAGTTTAGGTTAAAATTAACGTATTTAGCGGCTGTTAAACACACGCGGTAGTCGAGGTTCGTAGTTAAGCAGCCATGGCCAGAAGACACATGTACATCTCTGTGGATTTTAAACACACCCCATGTTCTTCATTCAACCAATGTGTTTGAGTTTGTGTTAATGTTTGACGTTTATAAAAGTTTAATATTGTGTGTATCCACTTAAACCGCTCCATAGCGTTTCATGTCTGCCGCGCTACCTACCCTAACATCCTCGGTCGTATTGGGGAAATCTTACAGAATACAGTCCCTGGCTCGCTTTATTTCGTTTTCTAGTAGGCCTATATTGGAAAATAAATTGTTTTTGGACCAGATCAGTCAGGCTTATAGGAGTCAGCAAAATACTCTTCTACTTTGAATGTAGGCCTTAAGGCCTATATATGGAAATCATGGTGGTTATGATTGATGAAGATTTTATACGACTTTCTTTATTAATCCCACACAATAAATCTGAACGACGAATAGGCCTCGCCTAATGGTTATTGAATTGTAAACAATAAGTGCATTGACATTGTAAAAATAACGACTTCAAGGTGGTATATAAGATGATTTTATATACATACTTTATGTTGCGTAGGTTTAAAGATCATTACCCTTTCCTGATCTTCAGCAAACCCAAAAGGCCATCCTCTCTGGCCCAATATTTAACTGAACCACAAACTTAGTTTGGCAACAGTGCCAACACTGACAATAAATATATAACAATAGTACTGCATCACTATAGTAGGCAACGGTATCACAACAGTAGGCCTACTCCTGCATTAGTCCAGAACCGACACGTTCCTGAATAATATATTGAAATAAGTTAACGGTTTCACTCTTAGGATTAATTCTGTCCGCTCGTTCTCAGTTAATAGGGCTTCATTTATTTTACTTAATTCATTAGTCTTTCAGCCCAATACCATGTAGACGTGAGTACAAACATCTGGTGGCCACTTTTTGAGGGAAATCTATCCCCAAATGAAACCGAAACGGAATGCTCCTGCGTGGTGAACAGTTGGTTTTTAAACGATTTTTGAAGGGATTCCTAAAGTGGACATGTGGACAAGCAACGTGTGGCGTGAGCGTGTGTGCACCTTCAGCATCGATTTCCACATTCCCGGCTACATATATCCCAGGACACCCACATATTTAACTATGCTTTAAAAGGCGAGGAAAAGGTCTATAAGGTATTTGGGTGGTCCTTAAAAGGACCGTTTGTTTAGTTGATAGTGAGGTCTACTTGGAGCTGGTGTACTTTGTCACCGCCTTGGTGCCCTCAGAAACGGCGTGCTTTGCCAGCTCACCGGGGAGCAGCAGGCGGACGGCGGTCTGGATCTCCCTAGAGGTGATGGTGGAGCGCTTGTTGTAGTGAGCCAGGCGAGAGGCCTCACCGGCGATACGCTCGAAGATATCGTTGACGAAGGAGTTCATGATCCCCATCGCCTTGGAGGAGATGCCGGTGTCGGGGTGGACCTGCTTCAGCACCTTGTAGACGTAGATGGCATAGCTCTCCTTCCTGGTCTTACGGCGCTTCTTACCGCCCTTAACTGCGGTCTTGGAGACGGCTTTCTTAGAGCCCTTCTTGGGAGCAGGTTTGGCAACGTCAGCAGGCATGATGTCTGTCGAATACTGGTCCATTATCTACTTAAGTATTTATAGGAGGCGCATGCAAATCACCAAGGGATAGTCCGTTTGTGTGATTGGCTAGAAAAAAGGGCGCCGGAATTATGTTGCTGGAGGGATAGATTAAATAGATGAATCAGATATATTGTAACTAGATTAACTAAAGGTAAGTTACGAGATCAATGATCGAATGGAACCATTAATATGAAATGTACATGTAACGCACTGATCCAACTCAAGTTCTCTTCTGACCGATTGAATATTCAACATACATAAAATATTACTTATGAAACCATCAATGCGTTCACACATTAAATAATTATCCCAGTATCAATGTAGATAAATCCATACTGTCCGTTAACCATTATACGCAACGTAAAATGTACTCAGGGATGGGCAACTGGCGGCCCAAATCCTCACTCAGTCAGGCCCGCACATAATTAAAATAAATAAAATAAAAAGAATAATAATAATTGATCGAGTTACAGAAAACTCGGTCAAGAAAGATGAGAATAATTCATAGAATTCAAAGGCAAACCCATGCGTCTAGTTTGCTTAGAAACTATATAAGTCATCAAAGATATCCACTAAAGTCGCCACTACAACTACTACAACTGCAATGAATATCATGCTTGTTGGATTTGAGTTCATTGAGTTGTTGCATTTAATGTTGGGCCACCGAATTTCAGTTTTGTGACATCATTGAATGATGATGTATGTGAGCCCTTTGCACTGATAAAAATACTGACCTTTCATGTGGCTGTTTGAGCATGGAAAACATGAAATGAATGTTGGATCAATTAACATACCGTACATAGGTTACGATTCTGGACGATTTTTTAGGTAGTGGCCATCCCCAAAATACACCAGAATACAGGAAATCATATCTACCAAATTCAAAATGGTGTAGCTTCTCTCAGCTCACGTTTAGTTGAAGTTTGAAGTCATGTGACCCTCTGATGGTTATGATGAAAAATGTGGCCCTCTTTATCATGAAAGTTGCCCATCCCTGATGTACTTAGATAATTTACGTCTATGCTATGTATGTTTAGTAATTCGAGGCAGCTCGTTCTCGGCGTCCACGTTTGCAGTTCTTTTTAACGCTTTAACCCGCCTATTTGTTAATAATGATAAAAATAATGTGTTTGGCATTGGTTGTCCACGTTAAAAATGCAATTACATTTGAAGTAATGCCATTGCATTTAGATTATAGATGCACACACATATTTCCGTGTATATCAAACACTGATTAGACTGGATTGCAGCTTCAAGTATTTGGGTGGCTCTTAAAAGAGCCTTTGGGTTTAGGGTCGGAGAAGATGGTTTAACCGCCGAAGCCGTACAGGGTGCGTCCCTGCCTCTTCAGAGCGTAGACAACATCCATGGCGGTGACGGTCTTCCTCTTGGCGTGCTCGGTGTAGGTGACGGCATCACGGATCACGTTCTCCAGGAACACCTTGAGGACACCGCGGGTCTCCTCGTAGATCAAACCGGAGATACGCTTCACACCGCCACGACGGGCAAGACGGCGGATAGCGGGCTTGGTGATGCCCTGGATGTTATCACGGAGAACTTTGCGGTGACGCTTGGCGCCTCCTTTCCCGAGTCCCTTTCCTCCTTTTCCTCGACCAGACATGATTGACTGAGCTGTTAACAAATGCAGAATGAAGCCGTGAGTTGACGCTCCGTGTTTATAAAGGCTCGCAGAGGACCTTAGAGAGACGAAGGGCGGAGCTCCAGTACAGACCCCTCCCCATATATCTGCTAAACTGCTATATCATACATTTGGTCATATATCGTCATAGATTCTACATTAAAGAGCACCTATTTGCTTTTTCGAGGTTTGTTATAAGGATTTATAGTCATGTTTAACAATACTAAAGTGTCTAAAGAAAAGTAGGATAATAGGAGATCTGATGCAAATAACCGAATGTTACATGTCTGTTTGGGTTGTCGTTTTGAAGTTAAGTTAGTTAACGTCAAAGTTAACATTCACAAATGGCAGTTGGCATCATCACTTACGTTCTCAGGGATTATTAACTTGTTCGTGCATAGCGTAAAGTAACTATTCACATTTGTATGTATGTAATGTTATAAAACATTTTTGTAAACTCTCCTTGCATAGCTAGACTAGCTAATTAGTGATATCATCTGTTTAAGTGCACAAGTGGAATCAAAATGTAGCAGGACTACATGGCACATTTATTTTTTATTTTTACACCTCTGTTGTATACTACAGTATATAAACAAAACTGAAATTCCTGAGATATGGCATGCTTCTGCACCATCAGCAGGCTACTTTTGTTTTTGATACTTGAGTGTATTTTGCTTTTAACATAACGTACTAAATTAATTGTGTTGTTTAAGCCACTTTCAGTTAAGTATGTTTTTGGATGCCGGACTTTAACCCGAAGTGCAGTATTTTTGTAGTAATTATTACTTCTTATAAGTAAGGCTTCATTTACACTACCTGGTGCAAGTGGCCATTTTACCTGTTAGCAAAGACAATCTAGGTTTGCAGGCTGTATACATTAATTTGAATTGAAGTTCATGTACTATTATTCAAACATGATGCATTTTATATCCTTTTTAGATGCATCATTCAATTGTTGTATGTGGTGGAAAGCCTGCAGGGGAACACTGCACAACATGCTGCAGTCAGTTCCAATGCCCCCTTTGTCCATACGGCATGTTTAAGCCATGCCAGACTTCAGTGGCATTTGGAGGTCCACGTTAAAAATGCCATTGCATTTAGATTAAAGATGCACACATGTGCGCGCATGCACACACACACACACACACACACACACACACACACACACACACACACACACACACACACACACACACACACACACACACACACACACACACACACACACACACACATAATATGTATAGGTTGACATATTAGAGGCGGGCACTGATATGATATTTTCTTTATCTTCTTTTTGGAGCTTGTGTTTTGAATATTACAACTTATCATTTTGCTTACCTATATATTTTCATGAAGAAGAGCAGCGGGCTGAGGTCTCAGTCAGACCTGCCACACCAGTGGAAGGGGTATGCTCTTTCACAGTATCGGTCAGATACTGTTGGGGCAGCACCAATGGTACAGACGTCTTTCTGTCTTTTCCATAGGACTCGGTTGAAGACCTCAATCTGCAGACATGCAGCAGAGTGGGTTGAGGCCAACCAACAGCTGTTCTCTGCCAAAGTGGACCTGTCTGAGGTTCTGTCTAGGGGGGAGGAGAGAACCAGGCTGAGGCTGCTCTGCAGTGTGGGAGGTCTGGAACGATGAAGACGAAGACTAGTAAAAGGAATCAATCCGAGAGCCCTTCAAATTTACATTTTACAGCACTGATGAATAACTTAAAAGAAAATCTGTGCACTGACCAATGTTATTCCTGCCATACATTGTTTTCATCGATTAACTATTTTATCTTTTCTTTTTAAGATCCTCAGCTTTATAGTAGGATACAAAGACAATCGAGCCCTGAGTCATTTCACCCACCGTTTGTTTTTCATAATGACTGTTGTAAAGTTACTCAGTGCAATATACATGCAGACAGTATATGGCAATCATTAATGAGAAGTGTTTTGAAAAAGACAAGGGCTAATGCTTCAATTGTCCAAATCAAAAGCTTTATTTTTTTCTTTGAATTTATACAGGTTATGGATGTCTTTTTGTCCTAGATTTGGACAGAATAAATCAAAATGACCACGGTGGGTCTCATGCGCAACATAAAAGGAAAAGACAGAACAAAAATGACAAACAAAACAAAAGTTTAGTATATTGATAAAAACGATATATACTATAGACAAGGAATTGAAAGATTTTACTGATATTGTTTACTAATTAATGCATTTGTGAAGAAAGAGATTCAACCAGAAGTGCATTCGCTATTTTATTTTGAAATGTATCCCGTGCATTTCCTGTCCTGACAGTGGAGCCTGCACCGGAAGCGACCTCACAGTGGAGGTCTGCAGCCAGGACCGTTCTGGTCCTGGTGGAACAATGCCTAGTACTAAAAAATGTTTTTTTGGTTGTAAGGGAAAGTTATTTAATTTCTTTGGTTTTCCGAAAGACCCAAGTACCAGGCAAGAGTGGGTAGATACGCTGATTCCCGGCCAACAACAGAAGACTCTGTGGGTTTGTCAACGGCACTTCCTACCGGATTGTTTCACAAACCTGGGCCAATGCAAGGTTGGATTAGCAGCTAAACTGGTGCTCATTGATGGCTCAGTTCCAACAATCCTCGGCCGTGTGGAAGAGTCAGAAGCTCAGGTTGCAAGTAACATTTTATCAGTGTCCGACTTGTGTTTATTATGTGTCATTGTTCGGATCAAAGTGTCCGTGGATAGAGAACATATAGGCTACAAGTAGCTACATTTGTCTGCTGTGCACAGTGATTATGGTCCGTCTCAATATGTGACTTACCCAAATGTGTAGCTGATAGAGGAGAGCATTTCCAGCCTCCAAAGACGTAACCTGCATGCAAATTAAAAGTATTAATTGTCCTCAAACTTGCTTATTGAACATAATTATTGACTAACCAGGATAAATAAAGGATATAAAAAAAATGAAAATTTCAGAGTGTGTAATGACCAAAGGGTTTTTAAAAGCAAACACACGATGATTGAAAACTTACAGTACAATTTATCACTGTCTTTTTAATAGAGTACATCACAGCAGACCCTGACCGGTGAAACACGCAGGGACATGGGATGTCAAACAGACCCTCCATATACACTGTCCAGTGCAACGCAGACGGTGTGCAATGTGAGATCTGTTGGCACAAAAATGCTGTTTCCGTCTTCAAAATCTGTGGCCACACAGTTGTCACTTACTACACTGAAACAACACGTGAGAAGCAAAGGTGTGTATGTGATATGGTCAACAAACTGGTATTAATTCATCCAGGAATCAGACATAACCCATAGCCCTTAGAAACGTTGACGTATTCACTAACATTGCAGTATCATTATTTACTCAAGATTTTACTAAAGTTCTTTCTCATTGTCTTTGTTTCTTTATAATCAGGTTCACAGGCCACTGTGTCCTGCCAGAATGCTGGCACAGAGACCATTGTGCAAGAAAAGGGGCTAGAATGGTCTTCCAACCCAGTGAAGGGGTTGGCATCCTCAATGGGTGTCAGAGCAGCTAAAAGAGCTCGCCTTGAGTTGCTAGAGTCAGACGAGGAGTCGGAACGAGAAGACTGTCGTTTCAGAGACACATGACTCAACATATATATTTTTTTAACATGTTTCAACAGTTAATTTCATCTTCAGCTCCAACAAAAACTCTCTAACCTTGCATAAATCTTGGTTGTATCGGTATTAGCATGGTAGCCAGACATTTAATTTGCTATTTCATGTTATTTATGTTTTTTTTAATATTCACTGGTTGTGCTGATAAAGTAATTTCTTTGAATAAACATGTTCCTGCCAAATTTTCCTTTTCTCAATACATCCAGTCATGTCCGTGATGGTAATAATAGTGTAGTCCATAGGATAACAATGAGATGAATATACAACATAATAATAGCGTTTATGAATGTTTGACAATTTTCTTTTTATTAATGGGGTTTACACTTATGACCCAGGATGACCAATAGAGCTACACAGCCACAGATCTGCCAACCAATCACGAGTGATTTTTCTTGTTTAAAAGTAGTGATTTCAACCAAACCGAAATTCAGGCCGGCAAGACATTCACGGCCAGGCGCTGTTTAGGCTGCTGTTCATATGCTAATTAGAGCCATTGACAACTGCACGGAGGTGTCCCGCAACCCGCCAAATCTTCAAACTAATTATTTTAAGTGATGCATTTAACTTGCCGTACTCGCAAATATTACCATTTGATTGCAGTTATTGTATTTTTATTAACCTCATGTTTCCTGTAAGAATCTAAGATTAGCTGAGAACTGCCCAGTCTATCGACCACTCCGAAACGCAACTAAAGACTCACTTTTTTACATTGGCGTTTAATACCGATTAAGATTTTATTTCATCTTATTTATTGTTGCTAATATGCAAGTTTAAGCCTTGTTTTCATATTGTATTTGTGTACAGCACTTGTCAAGTACTGTTGTTTTAAAATGTGCTATATAAATAAACGTGACAAATGTATCTCAAAATTATCTTATCGGCCAAATTACGTTTAATTCCATTATCGCATTTCACCTTGCTTGCCAACCATTTATGCTGCGCCTCTTCCATATGTGATAGCTCTGGGAGTACTATTCAGCAAAGTGATTAATGGTCTAGCACTAGTTTGTGTTTTCAGGAAAAGCTGCTTAGTGAAGAAGTAGGTGGCTCTTAAAAGAGCCTTTTGTTCTGTCTTGTGGTGTAGTTTTACTTCTTGGCGGGCTTCTCGGTCTTCTTGGGCAGAAGGACGGCCTGGATGTTGGGCAGCACACCGCCCTGAGCGATGGTCACTCCGCCTAGGAGTTTGTTGAGCTCCTCGTCGTTGCGGACGGCCAGCTGCAGATGGCGGGGGATGATGCGGGTCTTCTTGTTGTCGCGGGCAGCGTTTCCAGCCAACTCCAAGATCTCAGCGGTCAGATACTCGAGAACCGCCGCCAGGTAGACGGGAGCTCCGGCACCGACGCGGTGGGCATAGTTTCCCTTACGGAGAAGTCTGTGCACACGGCCGACGGGGAACTGGAGTCCGGCACGGGATGAGCGGGTCTTGGCCTTGGCCCTGGCTTTGCCTCCGGTTTTACCTCTTCCAGACATGATAGTGAGTAGCTTTTCGAAGATAGGAAATTAATTTCTGGTCGACACCGGGTCCTTTATATCTGTTGAAAACAACGCCACCCAATAAGACTCGCCCAAATTGAGCGCGATCTAGTTTGAATTCATGGCGCGCATGTACCAAATATTCTATCCAATGGTCGTCTTGGATTTTAGGGGGCGTCGCTATACCGAGCGTCGATGGAGGACCAATGGGTAGACGGGAGGAAGCTGGTAGGAAGCGTCACTAATGATTAGTAATGATGGTCTGTGAAGCTCTTTGGTTCTGAATCAAACGATCTTCATCGCTCCAGTGTTAATATAGTTAGATAACCCATGACCTTTTTGTTTCTTTTAAACGTTAAATGTCCTTTATCTCATATGATCGTCAACATAGTAATCTCTGCCATTTTTATCACTGCTACTGAAATAAGTCTCTCAAAACACTGACCGGTGTACTCTTGTGAACGCAAGTGGCGCATTTGACATTATAACGCTAATAAGAAACAACGACGGTCCGATATACTTTTTTAACCTCAGTGCTGAATAACATCTGACGCAGGGGACCGACTGTCTCTTTAATATCTGTAAACAGCCACCGTTTTAACCATGAGCTTGAATTAACTATGTGTACTCTACCAAACCGCATAACCTCTACCTGTACATGTTTAGTGGGGTATTTTTCATGGACCTATCAAAGGTATATTTTGGTCTAGGACTAGGTTGCCTTCCGTTTAGTAGACCCAGGAAGGGGCGTGGTCAAGGAGTGGTCATGTGATCGTGCGTGGAACGGTCTGTAATGTTAATTAATTACGAAACGCTGCGATGTTGTTACAACTGCACACGTGAGTCTATGACGTAGCAATTATGCATAATAAGGTAATTGCTAAAACTTCTGTTGACTTGACGTCCCTGAAAGAAACCACCAGCACAGGAGGGCATGTTTCCGGTTGTTGATCATGTTTATTAGTGGATGCTGGCAGACAATGAGGGTTTGATCAGGGAGGAACATAAGATAAGATAAGATAAGGTCCCCCACCCCCCTAAAACACAGAGCCAAAACAACTCGGAGGAAAACAGACATGTTTCAATCCAACCCCCCCCTCCCAAAAAGAAAACACTCATCATCAACACACAGACCGGTGGTCCGCTAATACTGCCGTCCGCCAGGGAGACCGCCTGTCGTTACAGACGAGTCGTTCTCTGGTCCTTCTGGTCACTAGTCTAGTTTCTGGTCCGGGTCGGCTGTGGTACAAAGAGGTGAAGATGCATTTCCGGTAATGTTGCATTCTGGGTACTGCTGCACGTAGACCTTTTAAACTCAGGGGGTCGGAGCGGAACGTGGCGTTAAGTTCGGAATACTGAGGCGAACGCTGGTTCGCGTGCCAACATCGGTTAGCAATAGCAATTACAATTAGCACAAGAATAACAATTAGCACAGCTCACTGTCTTCTAGCTAACCTGAGGACGTTGGAGAGCGATATAAAAGCTGGGATGCTCGTCGTGAACGCGCGTCCGAGAGTCGCGTCGTAGCGCATGCTAATGCGCCGGCGCGACGCAGGCTCCTCCCTCCTCCGTCGCTCGGCAGCCGGACAGATAAAAAAAGTTTTCAGCGCTCAGCGTCGCCTGGCAACACTTTAAATAAAGATGTTTGTAACAATCAGGTGAGATAGCAGGCAGGGGGGTAGTCCCACTGGGGGGGGACGGCCTCGGGGGACGGGGACGGGGGGGCACCAGGTCAGTCTGTCTCTTCAGGGTCCAGACCTTCACTCACCCCTCAGGGGGGACGGACGGACGGGCGGACATTTGCCCCTCAGCCCTGGTCGTCCCCTTGGAGGGGGGCGGGGGGGGGTGTAGGGGGAGCCTCCTGTCAAGCACTGGCTGTCAAGCACTGAATACACTCGTGGTGGAGGAGGGGGGGGGGGGGGGGGGGGGGGGGGGGGGGGGGGGGGGGGGGGGGGGGGGGGGGGGGGGGGGGGGGGGGGGGGGGGGGGGGGGGGGGGGGGGGGGGGGGGGGGGGGGGGGGGGGGGGGGGGTGGGGGGGGGGGGGGGGGGGGGGGGGGGGGGTGGGGGGAGGGGGGAGGTGGAGGAGCATGACAGAGGAGGTGGAGGAGAGGAGACGGTCCAGACAGGGGGTCCAGCAGCCTGGGAGCCGTCTCCTCAGGGGGGCAGACACACGACTCTGGGGGGGATTCTGGGTAAGGCAACCATTCGCATTCCAGGAGGGTTAGTGAGAGTAGGACGGGAGCCAACGGGAGCGGGTCTTTCTTTGTGTCACGGCTGCTCCTCTTCTTCCTCTCCTCTTTATATTCGTCATTTTAATCCCCTCAATTTCCACCAAAGGTACTTCCTGTTCCTGACAGGAGGTGATGCAGGTCTAGGAGGAGTCTGTGGACTTCAGAGCGTCGACTTTGGCCTCCAGGTCGGAAATCTGAAGCACATACACACACATGTAAATCACACCGTCAACGGTATAATGACTGGGCCGAGATAATGCATCCCATAATTACTTGCATCCCATAATTACACTTAACCAGGAAAGCCCCGTTGAGATTAAGATCTCCCTTTCAAGGGGGACCAAGACTGCATAAACATCGAACAAAAGGTGTTAGACGGACAACATAAATATATATAATAACTATATAAATGTAATAATATTTAGTACAATATCTATATAACACACACACACACACACACACACACACACACACACACACACACACACACACACACACACACACACCCACACACACACCCACACACACACACACACACACACACACACACACAGTATAATATCGCTCTGTTGACCTGGTCCTGGAGGTGGTTGGTTTGTTAGTATACAGTATAATATCTCTGTATACAGTATAATATCTATATATTTAGTAGTATATAGTATAATGTGTACCTGGTCCTGGAGGTGGTTGGTCTCTTCTCGGTGCGAGGCGTCGTTTTCCTTCTGAGCCTGACTCTGATCGGTCTCCTTCTTCTGGTGCTCAGTCTGCCTGCACACACACACACACACACACACACACACACACACACACACATTAACGCATGCACACACACACACACACACACCACACACACATTAACGCATGCACACCACACACAACACACACACACACCAACAACACACACACACACACACACACCACACCACACACCACACACACACACACACATTAACGCATGCACACACACACACACACAAACACACACACACACACACATTATAATGGTTTATGAGGACTGGTTATACTGGTTTAAGGGGACTGGTTGTAATGGTTTACGAGGACTGGTTATAATGTTTATGAGCACTGGTTATACTGGTATATGGGGTCTTGTTGTAATGGTTTATGAGGACTGGTTATACTGGTTTATGGGGACTGGTTGCAATGGTTTATGAGGACTGGTTATACTGGTTATTGAGTACTGGTTATACTGGTCTATGGGGTCAGTCTGTACCTCTGCTGGTATTCTCTGATCAGTCTCTTGGCTTTGCTGTATTTCCTCTCCAGCGTCTGATACTGGGACTGCGTCTCCTTCAGGTGCTCATCCACCGCCTGCACACAGACAGGCAGACAGGTAGTCAGACAGACAGGTAGTCAGACAGACAGGTAGTCAGACAGACAGGGGTCAGACAGACAGGTAGTCAGGCAGACAGGTAGTCAGACAGACAGGCGGACAGACAGACAGACAGGTCGTCAGACAGACAGGTTGTCAGACAGACTGGTTGCCAGGTAGACAAGTAGTCAGACAGACAGGTGGTCAGACAGACAGGTGGTCAGGCAGACAGGTGGTCAGGCAGACAGGTACCTGGCAGAGGCTCTGGGCCTCCATCCAGTAGCCCTCCAGCTTCTCCATGCGGTCCTTGTTGTCTCTGATGTTCTGCTCCAGCTGAGCGCGCTCAGACCGCCACCGCTGGCGCTCCTGCTCGGCGTGGGACAGCTGGGGGCGGGGCCATCGGTGTTAAACCAACATCATAATAATCATAATAATGGCTTTACATATACACGCACTAGGGATGGGCGTGAGGAATCGATTACTTAAGTACTCCTCGTTACAAATGAGTTTAATCTGAATCAAATGTATACATTTTCTGTGGCGCGTGCCGTGCCGTGGGTACAACGCCACCATTGAAATAGTTAAGAGATGGAGGTTAGAGCCAAGCGCAGCGAAGTATAGAAATATTTTACAGAAATAGGAGATCATAAGGTGAAATGTAAAATATGCCAAGCGACATTGAGCTACCAGAGTACTACAAGTACTATGCGGCAACGTACGCTCCTGAAACACAACGGCGAGTTCGGGAAAGCAGACCCGCAGCAACCAAGTGTGACGGCTATTTTCACCGCCGCAAGACGCAGCTGTAATCCCGGCCGTGGAGCAAAACCCCACGGAGTGGTGGGAGTCAAACGGGGATCGATACAAACAACGGAGCGTTCTGGCAAAGCAGCACCTGCTCATCCCCGCCACCTCCGTGCCAGCGGAGCGAATGTTCTCCGCCGCGGGACAGATAGTGAACAACACGTCGATTTGCTGATTTTTCTCACCAAGAATTGATTTTGGTTTTCGGATAATAATTATATCTAGGTTTCTAGGTTGTATTTTTCTAAATGTGTAAAGTAGAACTAGAGCCATAGTTAATATTGCCTTAATTGCTTGGTGAATTAATTAGGCCCCGTATATTTCTTTAAATTGTATTTTTTTAGTTCACCGTTTTATTTGCAACTTTAAATAATTTGCAATGTTTAGGCGACTTGTTTAGTTTTTTTTAAAAAAAACGTCACAGGCCTTTGTTCGACGTGATTTAAATTGTGAGACGCATATTTATTTGTTTTTGTAAGGAAAATGTGTTTTGAACGTTTGCAAAAATAAATAATGAATACTCTGACTGTTATGATTGAGAATAAGCATTACATGTTCGGTTGGTAATATCGCCGTTCATCATTAGGCCTATTCCTGCCGCAGAATGCATTGCATTCTAAAAATAGATAATAGATAAAGGAGTACTCAATTGATCGTCGAGGAATTCCTTCGATCACTCGAGTTTGGAATTTACTACTCGTGCCCATCCCTAACACGCACATCTTTGTTTCATCTGAACCATCCCTTAACACCGTCTCACCTTCCTCTTCAGGAGCTGAAGCTCTGCCTGGGTGACCGCGTGCTTTATCTGGAGCTGCAGACAGACAGGTACACAGACAGACGGGTATTTAATATGAGGTGATATTGTGAACACATCGGGATGTGAGCAATACATGTGAAGCATGTTTATCACATGTTAAAGAGACATAGACAGACATGTTAAACAGACAGACATGTTACAGAGAGACATGTTACAGAGACAGAGACAGACATGTTATAGAGACAGACATGTTATAGAGAGAGACATGTTATAGAGACAGAGACAGACATGTTATTGAGACAGACATGTTATAGAGAGAGACATGTTATAGAGACAGAGACAGACATGTTATAGAGAGGGACATGTTAAAGAGACAGAGACAGACATGTTAAAGAGACAGAGAGACATGTTATAGAGAGGGACATGTTATGATGGACCATGAAACAGGCAGACAGACAGGCAGACAGACAGGCAGGCAGACAGACCTCCTTGTACTTAAGGGCCAGCCGGTCGGGGTCCAGGTCGGCGGGGTCTGCGGGCAATGGGGAGCTCTGGTCCTCCACACAGTTGGGGAACACGGGGCTCAGCATCTCCTCCTCGTCCGTCACGTACTCCCCCGTCTGCACACACACCGTGACAACACACACGTTACACAGACACACATACACGCAGTCACAACACACACGCTATACACATACAAACAATATTAACACACGCATATGTGTATATCTCTATAGTCTCCTACCTCCTGGCTCTCTATAGATCTATAGATCTAGATGAGCCCTACCTCCTGTCTCTCTATAGATCTATAGATCTAGATGATCCCTACCTCCTGTCTCTCTATAGATCTATAGATCTAGATGAGTCCTACCTCCTGTATCTCTATAGATCTAGATGACTCCTACCTCCTGTCTCTCTATAGATCTATAGATCTAGATGAGCCCTACCTCCTGTCTCTCTATAGATCTATAGATCTAGATGTGTCCTACCTCCTGTCTCTCTATAGATCTATAGATCTAGATGTGTCCTACCTCCTGTCTCTCTATAGATCTATAGATCTAGATGAGTCCTACCTCCTGTCTCTCTATAGATCTAGATGACTCCTACCTCCTGTCTCTCTATAGATCTAAAGATCTAGATGACTCCTGCCTCCTGTCTCTCTATAGATCTATAGATCTAGATGAGCCCTACCTCCTGTCTCTCTATAGATCTATAGATCTAGATGAGCCCTACCTCCTGGCTCTCTATAGATCTAGATGACTCCTACCTCCTGTCTCTCTATAGATCTATAGATCTAGAGGTTCCTACCTCCTGGTCCTCCTCCAGGTACTGGCTGTATCTCTGCTCCATCAGGTCCTTCTGCCACCTCTCCTGTTCCAGGGTCTGTTGGATCAGCTGAGCCACCTCACTCTGCTCCCCGGGCTTCTCTCGACCAATCACAAACCTGCACCAACACATCTGGCCAATCAGAAACCTGCACCAACACATCCGGCCAATCACAGACCAGGGCTCAACGGTCCTGAGATGCTCATGGGGTCAAGGTTTGAGCTGGAAAGGACTTAACCTTGATTGCGCGTGTGTGTGTGTGTGTGTGTGTGTGTGTGTGTGTACCTCACGGTTCCGCTGGTGTTTCTGAGGACCGACGCGGCGAAGCTCTGAGTGACGCCGACCAGACTGGTCCCGTCCACCTCGACGATGAGGTCGTTCACCTGGATCCTACACACACACACACACACACACACACACACACACACACACACACACACACACACACACACACACACACACACACACACACACACACACACACACACGTTAAAGTTCTTCCTTTAGAGGCCTACAGTTAGAGTTCCTTCTCAGAATCGCCATCTTTAGTGCGCTAATATTACCCAGAATGCCCCCCTGCGTACCTGGTGTCGCGGTGGGCCGCACCGCCGTCCGTCACCGTCTTCACGAAGATCCCCAGCTTCTCCAGCCCCATGTCGGCGCCGGCCCCCATGCCGATGATGCTGATCCCCAGACCGTCTCCGTCTGGAGAGAGACCGCCGCTTAGTGGGACACTCAGAGAGACCGCCACTCAGAGTAACATTGTGTTGTTACAGCGTGTCTAACATTATAGGGGACATATTATGAAAACAGCCCTTTTCCTGGGATTTGGGGTGTTGTTGTGGGTCTCTGGTGCTCCCACACGCATGCAAACCTTGAAATAAGTCCGTACATGAGTGAGAAAGTGAGAAACGCATTTCTGGAAGCAGCCCGCCTTCAGCTACCAAACAAGCGAGTCAGTTTCGGCACCCCTCCTACGTAGGAAGGGGGCACATTTGAATATTACCTCCCACTTCCCCACTCCCCTCCAATCAGAGCATCGCTACGATTTTGTGGACCAGCGGACGAGCAGCTCCGGCGGGGGGAACTCGACGCTAGCCCTGCAGCTAAGCTCCGGGAGTAAAATCCCTTTCTCTGGCGCCGAGCTCACCCCACCGGAGCGGCCGCCGAAGGGAAGTCGGGAGGAGGAGACATGGAGTAGAAATGGATTGTACTCCGTACCCCAGCCGGAGCTGCTCGTCCGCCGGAGCTGCCACCTAGCTTCGGCGCCAGTTCAGCTCCCGGAGCACACCGCCGGAGCTGCCGGACTGCAGTCTTGCAGCTCCGGCGCGGGGAGCTCGGAGGCAGTCCAGCAGCTCAGCTCCTGGAGTACAATCCTTTTCTTCTCCATGTCGTGGTTCATGGACTTCAGAGAGTCAATGCCAAAGTTCCTTCCCCCCAATTCTTCTCAACCATGGCCGAGATATCCCCCACTACGAGTCTTTACTTGTGGAAGTACCAGAGACGTCAGACACAGTCTTTATTATTCATAATATCATCCGAAGACACAACGTTTTTTGCCGTGATATTAGATAGATTATATAAATACCCGTTCAAAAACATGTTTTCTGGAACTCAAATACTATGTTTACTTTTTGGGAAAACACCATAATGTCTCCTTTAAGTTACAGTGTGTGTGTAAAACATTATTTTGTTGCAGCGTGTGACACATTTCGTTGTTACAGCGTGTGTAGCATTGTCTTACAGTGTGTGTAACATTGTGTTGTTACAGTCTGTGCAACATTGTGTTGTTACAGCGTGTGTAGCATTGTGTTACAGTGTGTGTAACATTGTGTTGTTACAGCGTGTGTAACATTGTGTTACAGCGTCAGTCTAACATTGTGTTACGGTGTGTTTGTACCTTTCTCCAGCTCCACGGGGAACAGCTCCAGCTTCTCAACCCTCTTCTCCAGCTCGTACTCGGCCGAGGCGGCCATGGGGTCCACGTCCTCGTTACGGCGGTCGTAGTCCTCGTTAGAGTATGTGGTGAACACCTGCAAGGGCAAAGGTCACACGCTGACACAGGATCCCTACCCAGGGGATATAACCTCCATCCCTGCAGTGTGAGTGCCTTGTGCCTCGTTCATAACCGCATCGCTGTTATCAAAATGGCTTACATAACACTGTAGCATATAAAGAGAACAGCATCATACTGTCTTAAAGCTAACTAGACTCTGTGGCTAAACCTCCCACCCATAAAGCCTATATTGTAAGTGTATATGCCGACACTCTGGAGGGGAGCTAACAGAGAGCTAACTGTCTCTCT
This sequence comes from Gadus chalcogrammus, assembly GCF_026213295.1. NCBI lineage: Eukaryota > Metazoa > Chordata > Actinopteri > Gadiformes > Gadidae > Gadus > Gadus chalcogrammus. The sequence goes on along the minus strand of NC_079413.1, from coordinate 677,494 downwards.
CTCTCTCTCTGCAGGAGCTAACAGAGAGCTAACTGTCTCTCTCTCTCTCTCTGCAGGAGCTAACAGAGAGCTTACTGTCTCTCTCTCTCATTGCCTACAGGAAGAGAGTTGTTAGCATTTCTACCACAGGTTGGTGCTCTACAACATGTCTGCTGCACCTAGCTGTGACCTCTATCTAGAGTTGGCCACTTCTAACAGTAGAATATGTCCCCACACACACACACACACACACAGGAAGTGTGTCCGATGTGTGTGTGTGTGTGTGTGTGTGTGGTTATGTGACTGCATGTTGCAAAATCAACTGAGAGCGAGCGAGGGTGAGCACGAGTCAGGAGGATGGAGGGAAGAGAAAGAGTGACTGTGTGCGTCAGCAGAACGCGGAGGTGAAACCCTCTCAGTGTCAGCGACACTGTTTCCTCTCGTCTGCTGCTGCCTCCGATCGAAGGCCAGACTGCACTGAAACAGTCGGATAGATAAACCAGCCAGTGCAAACCGCTAGGCTAACCAGCTAGTGCAAATAGCTAGGCTAACCAGCAGGCTCACTCAGCGAGCCAAATCAGACCAAGCCAGCTCAACTAGCTAGGTAAACAAGCTAGGTTAACCCGCTTGCCAAGTCAGCTAGGCTCACCAGCAGGCTCAAATCAAAAGGGCTGAATTAGCTGAACAAACTAGCTAGCTGAACTCAGTCCGCTCCACCCTGTCTCTGGGTGGTGCACGATGACGGAGGGGGGTCCGAGGTCCTTCAGAGACTCTTGAGTGTTTGTTTCTACTGAAGGGGGTGGAGACCGCCTGGTGCTGTCCTCAACGCGGTCTGAACGCTGAATGCTGATCTGGCTAGGACCAGTTTGGTCTCCATGGAGACGGGGCATCAGATCAATATAAATGCCGCCTACCTCTCAAGGCCAATTTCCACCGGAATTGGCACGGAAGTGGCCCGGCTGCGAGCCGGCAACTTTCAAAAATAGAAGAGGCAAGTATCGCGAACGAAGTGCCGGTTTGGGGACGGTTCCGTGCCGGTGCCGTATCCAGTGGAATAGCCTACGTTGATTTTAATGGTTCCTATTATATATATATCAAAATGGCTGAATTAGCTGTGTTCATATTCATGTTTTTTTCCGCAGGATTTGGTAAAATCTTGGAGGTGGCTAAAAACGTTTGTGGAGTCGTGCGTTCGTTCTTTTGTTCATGTTGTTCTCGGACCCAGCCTGACTGCCTGACTTCTGCGACACGCTGACCGCCTGAGAAATGGAGGAATGGAGTCAGAATCCTGTGGTGACGCGACAGACGCACAGCGACACGCCAGAGAATGCTAGCTCGGTCTGAGGAGGCTACGGGGTCAGAGGTCACCGGCCTGAACTCGAGCCATGAGGTCGCGTCTGGTCACATGTTGTCACCACGTACCTATCTATATCACATCACATATCAAGCCACGCCCACCCACCGTAATTGGTCCAGTGCTGAAGCAGATCTTCCTATTGGCCGGAGGTGGCTCCTCCTCCTGGGGTAAGCCGGGTATCTCTGAGGAGCTGCTCTCGGGGTGGTACTCCTCCTCCTCCTCGTCTTCGTCCTCGTCCTCGTCCTCGTCGTCGTCGTCCAGCTGGCTCCCCCCCGAGTCGTCCCCCAGGCCGCTGTAGGCGCTGATGTCCACCGTGTCCTCCTTCCTCCAGTCCTCCTCCTCCTCCTCCTCCTCCTCTCCCTTCCCCTCTGCCCCTCCCCCTCTCCCCTGCTCCTCGGCGGGCCAGGGGGAGGAGGAGGGTGGAGGAGCGCCGGAGTTCTCCTGGGAGGCGTGGACGTCGGCCTGGACCTCCCCCCCCCCGCCAGCCCCCGGCCCCGGGGCTGGGGACGTACTGGAGCCCCTGGCTTCGGTCCCGGGTCGGGCCTCGCGGGGAGGTGCTGGGGGCTGAGTCTCAGGGGAGGAGGAGGAGTCAGGGGAGGAGGAGGAGGAGGAGGAGGAGGTAGAGGAGCGGGGATCCCCTGAAGGAGCAGATGCCTCCTTATCTCCGAGTCCAGACGTCCGGACAGCTCCTCCCTCCACCTCCTCGTCTCCTCGAGGAGCTGGACAAGACTTCACCTGCTGAAGGGGGGGGGGAAGAGAGAGAGAGAGACGTTATCGGGCTAAAGGGAGAAGCAAAGGGCCGACAGACAGACAGACGGACAGGTGCTCTTAGCTCACCTTGCTCCCTGGAGGCCCCGCCCCCAGACCAGGAGGTTTGGGGGGTTTCTGTGGGGGGGTGGGCAGGGGGGAGGAGGCGCAGCGCTGGTGAGGAGCAGCAGGAGGAGCAGGAGGAGGCGGGGGGGCGGGCCTGGGGTCCGTGGCCTCGAACACGGCGCTGAGCTGGCTGACGGTGGGGCTGGGCACATCCAGGGGGGCGGAGCCTGGCTGGCCAGGGGCGGAGCTAGGAAGGGGGCCGGCAGCGCTAGAGAGGGTGTGGGTGGGGCTTATTGGGACAGAGGTGGAGCTTAGTGGCCCGAGGTCAGAGCACAATGGTGTGGGGCTGGAGCTAAGTATTGTGGATGCAGAGGCGGAACTAGGTCCTGTGGGGTCGGGGGCGGAGCTAGCTCCCGTGGGGGCGGGGCTAGGTCCCGTGGGGGCGGAGTTGGGTCCCGTGGGGGCGGGGCCTGGTCCGGTGGGGGCGGGGCCAGGTCCCGGGGGGGGGTCCAGGGCGGGCTCCAGGCGGTCCAGAGCCTCAGTGGAGCCGTCGAAGCGGGCGACCACGTCCAGACGGCCGCCCTGCAGCCCGGCCGCGCCCTCCCGCTTCAGGAGGATCCGGTTGGTCGCCTGCTTCTCCTGCACAACATTAACCAGTCAACCAGGTAACCATCTAACCAGTCAACCGTGTAACCAGTCAACCATCAAGCGAGTTAACCATCCTACAAGTCAACCGGGTAACCAGTTAACCATCCAACAAGTCAACCAGGTAACCAGTCAACCAGGTAGCCATCCAACCAGTCAAGTAGTCAACCAGGTAACCAGGTAACCAGTTAACCATCCAACCAGTCAACCAGGTAACCAGTCAACAAGGTAGCCAGTCAACCAGTAGAACTGTTAAATGAATTCCCCATGAGGCACTACTAGGGCTGGGCGATATGACGATATCATACCGTGGACGATATGAAAGTGTCTACCGGGAGAGATTTGGCCATATCGTTTATATCGAGAGAGAAAAAAAAAAAATGATGTTGCACTGCACTGAATGAAGCAAGGCAGGTGTGAGACTCACCTGTTACCTTGAAAAAAAATCTCATTTGTATTGAAGAAACAGTTCTATTTTTACCACCAGCTATTTGCAGAGCACATAACTTTATTTTATAAGTGTATAATTAGTATTTAAAATATTTGTGTGATGCTGTGATTTTTATTTTATGTTACACTGCACTGACTGACAGCCAGGCAGGTGTGAAGCACACCTTTAAAAAAAGATGTTATTTGTATTGAAAAAACAGTTCAATGTTTACAAGATGTTTGCACTATATGACACTGCAGTTAATGAAAGATTGTTCGCTACTTACTCCTTTGTAAGCATGGAAATTCAAGTTCAAAATAAAAGAAAAAACTGATCAAATGTGAAGTATGGTTATTTTAAGCCATTTATTTTTTAATTTACTTCAAAAATACCATATCGTGATATATATCCATATCGTGATATAAAATTACTCATATCGTGATATAAGATTTGGTCCATATCGCCCAGCCCTAGGCACTACTCTGTGTATTAATACTGGCGTGAGGCAATACTGCAGTACTCCTCCTCACCTGCAGGGTGCGCTGTTCGAAGATCTTGCGGGTCTCCTGTAGCTTGGAGGGGCCGGGCGGGGCGGGAGCGCGGCCCGGCCGCGGCTCCAGACTGTGGAGCCGCTCGGGGAGCCGCAGGGGGCCCTGCCGGCCTGGGGGGAGGGACAGCTTCACCTGCTCCCCTGCTGAGACCCCCCACCACCGATACACACCGTTACACACTGCTACACACTGCTACACACTGCTACACACTGCTACACACTGTTACACAACGCTCCACACTGTTACACAACGGTACACACTGCTACACAATGTTACACACTGCTCCCCTGCTGAGAACCCCCACCGCCGTAACACACCGTAACACACCGTTACACACTGTTACACACTGTTACACTGCTACACACTGCTTCACACCGTTACACACTGTTACACAACGCTACACACTGTTACACACGTTACACACTGGAAAAGGAAATAGGCGATATAAGTGGTGAGCAAATAGGAGATAGGAGATAAGGGGTGAGGAGATAGATAGGGGCTGAGGAGACAGGGAGTGAGGAGACAGGGGCCGAGGAGGTGCTCACCCAGGCCGCGGGCCCCGCCCTCCTCCCCGGGCGCCGTGCTCTCCATCTGGAGGAACATGCTCTTGATGCGGTTGACGTTGGAGCCATAGCGGCGGCCGCGGGTGCCGGGCCGAGGGGGTGGGAGGGGCTTGCTGGAGGGGTTGTTGAGGTGGTCGGTCGCCTGCTTCAGCGCCGCCAGCCCCGCCTCGTACGCGTTCCGGTGGGGGGAGGGGCTGCGGAGGGTGGAGTTCCCCCCTCCCGACACTTTCCCGCCACCGCTGGCAGACGGAGGCTCCGTCTTCATCATGGTGGAGGAATCAAACGCACCAGGTGGAGACGCAGGTCAGCAGGCGGAGGACGGGAGCATCCTGGGGACGCTTGATACGCGGACAGACAGGCACCTCCTGGAGAGGGGAGGAGATAAGAGAGGAGAGGAGAGAGGGGAGGAGGAGACAGGAGAGGAGGGAGAGGAGTGAGGGGAGGAGGAAGAGTAGGAGGAGAGGGGATAGGTAGAGGTAAGGAGAGATGGGAGGAGAGGGAAGGAGAGAGGAGTATGGAATATGGAGGAGAATGGAGGAGAGGATGGTAGGACGGAGAGAGGAGGAGAGGAAGAGGAGAGGAGATGGGTAGGAGGAGATGGAGAGGGCAGAGAGAGGATAGGGAAGAGGATGATGAGGGAGGAGGAGAGAGGAGAGAGATAGAGGGGGAGAGAGAGGTAAGGAATAGAGGGGAAGAGGAGGAGAGGGAGGAAGGAGAGGGGAGAAGAGAGGATAGGAGAGGAGGGAGGAGAGAGGCGTGGAAGAGGGAGAGGAGTAGGGAAGGGGAGGAGATGAGGAGAAAGGGGGGAAGAGGATGAGGGGGAGTAGAGAGGAGAAGGTAAGTGTTGGAATGAGAGGGAGGGTGAGGAGGAGAAGAATAAGAGGGAAAAGGAGAGTATGGAGAGTAGGAGAAGTTGAGAGATGAGGGGAGGATAGGAAGGAGGAGGGAAGAGGAGGTGGAGAAGATATAGAGGGGGGGGGAGAGGAGGAGAGAGGAGAGAGAATGGGAGAAGAAAAGATTATTGCTTACATAATTCCGTGGCTTCATCCTGGTGAAATGCAAAGCGTATGAAATGCCTCCAGTCAGATTAAAGCTGGAGGCTGATGGGGAGGTGGGTCTGCAGAGTGCAGCCAGGAGGGTCACCTCAGACCGGGGGTCTCTGTGGTGACAGGGCCGGCCCGTTAAACTTCTATAACGGCTGGCTGGGCGTCTCGAAGGGAGTCGATCTCTAACTGACCGGCCCATACACACAATCAGTTTGTACACTTCATCGAATAAACGCTAGGATTTATTTCCTTTGTTGTGGTTCTTTTTAGAAATTCCACAAAAAACTAATTACACTTTGACAGTATTATAAAAGGTGTTGTAGATAAGATGTGAGAGTTATCCTTTGAGGGTCTTTTGCCGCCACCAGTGAGAGAAGAACACTGATAGTATGTCTTTCGCTTCTCGGACCAATCAGCATCTCTGACCAATCAGGGCATCTCTGACCAATCAGGGCGTCTCTGACCAATCAGAGCATATCTGGTCAATCAGGGCTTCTCGGACCAATTAGGGTGTCTCTGACCAATCAGGGCGTCTCTGAACAATCAGGGCATCTCCTCCGGCATTCACAGAATCCCGCTTTCTTGTCAATCATAGTTGCACTAAATGCCCCCGTGAGGAGACACCGTGACACCGTGGAGGAGAGGGAGGGAGCGAGGGAAAACTTGGTCGTCTATTTTCTAAATCTCTTCTGCTCTCCTACAGCTGGACCATACTACAGAATCAATAAGCCTTGACTCAGTCTGCTACTGCCTGACAGCGGGGACACACACACACACACACACACACACACGGTTTTGACATGCTGCAGTAAGCCTTTTTTCTGACTTCCTGTTTTCGCTTCCATCTTCGCGCCCTGGTGAACACCACTTCCTGTTTATTGCCACAGGCCACGCCCCTCTGTTGTGACACAGGCCCCTCCCCCTGGCGTGAGCTGGGCGCTGTAGCCGTCAAACACCGCAGGGCTACAGGTTTGTGTCGTGGTTACGTTATTATTGATTGACTTTCATTCCTGTCGTGATAGCGACTCTCGGAGCAGCTCGCAGTCCGCCCACAGACATCATCCCGACGACAACGTGAATCAACATGAAACAGAGCTGAATGGGGAGAGCAGAACAAAGACCGGAACGCTCCGTTAAACCGGACCGGGGGGCGACGTGCAGGGACACGAACCACGCGCCTCACAGGCCGTGACGTCGACTGCGGTCATCAATACTCAGTGATTAGTTATCACTGATCGCTTCTGATTCGCGGGGGGTGCGATATGACCGATGACCCCAGAGCACGACAGGGGGCAGTACCGAACCCTCGGTCCAGACAGGCGACCCCCGATAACGAGCCCTCCCGACACTAACGGCTCGTCCCCGCGGGCCTGTCCACGCAGAACGGTCTCGCGGCTCCGGTCTGAGAGCTCGTGAGGTGAAGGCCGACCCTCAGACACAAGGCCGGCCTGTTCTCCTCCTACAGGGAGACCGGAGGCTCGCGGCCCGTCACACCGTCATGTGTCCGCAGAGAACCTCCAACGGATAATGCACACAAACAAACACACTCGCTTTACATCCGCGTTCTCGGTCCTCCGCGCGACCCGTCCTGTGTCGGTCCGCGCGGAGGACCCTGATGAGGAGGACCGGAGGAACCGTCCCGCGGGGAGGGGGGCTTAGGACCCCGCGGACACGGCCTGCCCGCCGCTTCCTTCCTGCATCCCTCCTTGTTCAGGACCGACAGCCACCGACACATCGAATATATATCATATATATAGAATATACCGCACCGGTCCGCCGCCCCGTCCCGGCACAACCTACCGGATCTCCAGTCGATGTCGTCGGGTTTTCACTGCGTTACAATCCGCTCACTGCTGCCATTGTGTCTGTAACTCCGCCCTTCCCGTTTCACCCTGCCGCTAGCGAACACACTGCTGTGTGTGTGTGTGTGTGTGTGTGTGTGTCTCCTCCTCCTCCTCCTCCTGCTCCTCCTCCACCTCCTCTCCATCCCTCCTCTATTTCTGTCATCACCGGCACGTGGGCTGTCAATAGCTACACAATACACAATATATGTATCTGATTAATAAACCGCAAAAATGGCCCGGATAAATCGATAAGAGAAACATAATAAAAGAATAACCTCGCATTGTGTTCAACAAGAACCGAGGAACGAGACGGACCTAAAGGAGATGATCTGATCAGGTTAGGCCTACTTCATATTTCATTTAAACCAGTGCTTCTACCAGAGACTATATACAACCCAGAACTACATTATTGATGATCATCAAGATCATCTTATAATAATGTAATACATTATTTTAAATAATTTAGCATCCCGGCGTTTCATTCCCTGTTCATTGTCCTATAGGAACAAAGAGTTCCATATAACGTTTGATTAACTTCATCTTAATATGCAGAACATTTAGAACTGGACGCACGGTTAATTATAGCAGCCAAGGCTACTAACTAGCCTAGCTAACTATCTTAGCTAGCTAGCCTAGCGATTGCTTTAGCTTGTTTGATAGCTGCATGGTTGACGATGCATCTCAATGCAAAACCAAATACAAAATAAATAAACAGGTATATTTCTGATGGGAATATAATATATAAGAAATAATAAATATAAATATAATATATAATATTATATAGGCCATATATAAATATAACATAATAAATCATATAATATAAATATAATATTATCTGTACAACATAATGTATCATGTCATATATAATATTCTCCCTCTACTGCTGTCCTTTCTGCTGTTAGATCCATATTTCTCCTCTTTGATTAATAAATAATGAAGTATACTACTAATTTACTAGGCTACTACAGTGTTCTCAACACTACTAATACTATTACTAGTACTACTAGAAGTATGAGCGGGGAGGGGCCCAGTAGTAGTCCAAGTAGTACTAGGACTAGGACCAGGACTAGTAATACTTACTACTACTAGTAGTGGTAGTGGTAGTTCCAGTGGGCCCCTCCCCAATAGGCTGAAACTCGAGAGGAATGCCGACGCTGCAGCCTGCAGCTCCTAAACCTGATGGACTGCCCCTCTAGTCCCGGTGCCTGTCGGAGCAGGTCGGTGTAGCGGGGCTCGGTCGAACATTAGGAACATGTCAACAGTGAACAGCAGCAGCACCGGCCGCCGAGCCGTGGTTCTGGCGGGTCGGTACTGGTCCCAGCCCGCCTCCTCCCCAGCTCCCCAGAGGAGGATGTTCAGACCGCCGCGGCGCCTAGTGAGCTCCAACGCCGCAGGCGAAGGGAGCAAGACCGTGGCTTGGGCCCAGCTGCAGGAGGACGCCACCGGCCCGCTGACGACCCAGGACCGCCATTTGCGGTCCCACCGGACCCTGATCTACCGGGATGTAAAGGCGTTCCTGAACGAGATCGGCGGGGACCCGCGTGAGGCGCGTTACTGGCTCACCCAGTTCCAGAGAGCCTCCGCGGCGCACGCTCCTGCGTTTGCGGTCCTGGAGGTGAATTCAGAAAGTTTGGGTTTTATTGAAATGCAAAACTACAGCCTGTACGGAGCCGATATTAACGACCGAAAAGAAGAAAAAATCAGTTGCATTTATTATATCGCTATAAGTTATAACATGTGATTATGAAGAGATGTTGAATGGACAATTATTATCATCTATTAATTCAAAGCAAACACAAAAGAAACTGATCTCGCGCAGGACTTCATGCTGCGCTCTTCATCATATTCACCCCCTTATTTTCCCTTGTCCTTTTTTCCGTACTCCTAATTTCACTATAAAAGTGTAACGTTTGACATTTCTTTGTCACTATAGCCCATAACAGAGCCCCTCTTAGTTATATCGAGTAAACTATTAATTAAACAATAAACGCGTCGCTACTCGTCCCCTCACAAAAAAGGCTGACATGAACACATTACCGTAATTACCATAGTTGTAGTGTGTTACGTAGTGTACTGTGTCTTGTAGTGTGTTACACTGTGTTGTGAGTTGTATTATACAGAGGTAGGGGCTCCACGTGCGTAACACCAGCTGCCGGTTCCGCTGAATATGGAGCGTTGTGACGTCATCCATCAGGACGGCAGAGGGAACACTCCATATTTGGCACATTGAGGGCGGGACTCGATTGCCAGTCTTGCATTATTTATAAGACTCATTCATGTTAAAATTCTCTCTCTACCTCTCTCTCTCTTTACTTCTCCTCTTTCTTTGTCTCTCTCTCTGTCTCTCTCTGTCTCTCTCTCTCTCTCTCTCTCCCCTCCCTCTCTCTCTCTCCCTCTCTCTCTCTCTCTCTCTCTCTATCTCTCCCTCTTACTCTCTTTCTCTCCCTCTTACTCTCTTTCTCTCCCTCTCTCTCTCTCTCTCTCTCTCCCCCTCTCTCTCCCCCCTCTCTCTCTCTCTCTCTCTCTCGCTCTTGCTCTCTCTCTCTCTCTCTCTCTCTCTCTCTCTCTCTCTCTCTCTCCCCCCCCCAGCTGGACCACTCGGTCTTCGAGAGCCGGGACCTGGTCCACAAGCTGGCCTTCGGGCTCTCCTTCCTGCAGCGGATGGACATGAAGCCGGTGGTGGTGATGGGGCTGGCGGGTGGAGCGCCGGCGGAGCAGCGCCGGCAGCTGGTGGAGGACTGCAAGCTGCTGACGGAGGTGCTGCAGCAGCACTCGGCCACCGTGCTGCCCTTCTTCTCCGCCGAGGCCATGCTGAGCCTGCAGGAGCCCCCCCACAGGTACACACACACACACACACACAGGTACACACACACAGGTACACACACACACACACACACAGGTACACACACACACACACACACACACACACACACAGGTACACACACACACACACACAGGTACACACACACACACACACACACACACACACACACACACACACACACACACACAGGAGCCCCCCCATAGGTACACACACACACACAGGTACACACACACACACACACACACACACACACACACACACACACACACACACACAGGAGCCCCCCCACAGGTACACACACACACACACAGGTACACACACACACAGGACCCCCCCCCCCCCCCCCCCCCCCCCCTCCGGGTACACACTGTCACAATGTCAACAAAGAAGTGATAACCCTGATGATGACCCATCGCCCCCCCCCCCCCAGTGCGGCCCCCCCGGTGGTGGCAGTGGACGCCTCCCTGCTCCAGTGGAGTCTGGACTGCGGGGCGGTGCCGCTGGTCTGCCCCGTGGGCCGCGACCAGGGCGGGAGCTCGGTGCCGCTGGACGCCGGAGAGGTGACGGCGGCCATCTGCAGAACACTGCAGCCCCACAAGGTCATGTTCCTGACCCGGGAGGGGGGGCTGCGGAACCACCAGGGACAGGTAGGGGGCGACGGCACGGGGACAGGAACCGCTTTATACCACTAGTGTAGGAACCGGGGTCATATAACCAGGATCTGAGGGTTAACTAACCCCATAACTGAAACAAGGTTTATATAACTGGTGTATAAACTTGGTTTATACACCAGTTATAGGAACAAGGTTTATATAACTAGTGTATAAACCTGGTTTATATGCCAGTGATAGGAACAAGGTTTATATAACTAGTGTATAAACCTGGTTTATATACCAGTGATAGGAACAAGGTTTATATAACTAGTGTATAAACCTGGTTTATATACCAGTGATAGGAACAAGGTTTATATAACTAGTGTATAAACCTGGTTTATATACCAGTGATAGGAACAAGGTTTATATAACTAGTGTATAAACCTGGTTTATATACCAGTGATAGGAACAAGGTTCAAGTCTTCCCTAGTCCATACTCCTGAATGAGGGTCCATTCTGCCGGGGCCCGGGGGGTCTGAAGGTAGGAGGAGGGCAGTAAGACCCGGAGTGGAGTCCTTGGAGGGTTTCAGGGTTTTCTTGAGGACGTGTTTAAATGCGGGGGGGTTATCATTTCCGAGGATAGAATCTAAAGTACCTGCTGGGGGTTTTGCGCTCAGATTGTGTTTGTAGTTAAGGTACGTTAATATCACAACACAAAGGTAACAAACAGACACACTAATCCTAGGGGCACGAGACCTACCAAACCACGCCCACCTAAGGTGAAGTGGGCGTGGCCCCCAGGTGCTGGGCTCCGTCCAATCAGGAACAGGCTGGTTAACGTAGGCCTGCCCCCAGGTGCTGGGCTCCGTCTCGGTCCCGGCGGACCTGCCCGGGCTGCTGGGCGCCCCCTGGCTGCAGCCGGAGGAACAGCGGCGGGTGGAGACCATCGCCCGGCTGCTCAACCAGCTGCCCAGAGACTCCACCGCCGTCATCACCTCCGCCTGCACCCTGCTGACGGAGCTGTTCAGCAACCGGGGTACACACACACACACAAACTATACACAGAGGTACACATACACACACACACACACACACACACACACACACACACACACACTATACACAGAGGTACACACACACACACACACACACACACACACACACACACACACTATACACAGGGGTACACAAACACACACACACACACACACACACACACACACACACACACACACACACACACACACACACACACACACACACACACACACACTATACACGGAGGTACACACACACACAATACACAGAGGTACCCACACACACAAACACACACTACACATACGCGCACACACACACACACACACACACATACGCACACATACACACACACAGTTACACAAAAACACACTATTCACAAAAAGGGGACCATTAATCTGGAGGATGTTTTCCCACCATAGCGGATAACATTAGGTAAACCTTGTGTGTGTGTGTGTGTGTGTGTGTGTGTGTGTGTGTGTGTGTGTGTGTGTGTGTGTGTGTGTGTGTGTGTGTGTGTGTGTGTGTGTGTGTGTGTGTGTGTGTCTCTCTATCTACTAGGTTCTGGAACCCTCTTTAAGAACGCAGACCCCATACACAGGTGAGGAGCGTTCTCATGCAGAACACCTTTCAGTGGAAATAATGTTACTGTCTAATGTGTGTGTAGTAATGTGTGTGTAATGTGTATGTCTGTGTGTGTAATGTGTATGTTATGTGTGTGTCTATGTGTAGGTACTCGTCCCTGAAGCAGGTGGTAATGTGTGTGTCAGTGTGTGTCTGTGTGTAATAATGCGTGAGTCTGTTTTGGGTAATGTGTGTGTCTGTGTGTGCAATGTTTATGTTATGTTATGTGTTTGTGTAGGTACTCGTCCCTGCAGCAGGTGGTAATGTGTGTGTCAGTGTGTGTCTGTGGGTAGTATTGAGTGTGTCAGTGTGTGGTAATGTGTGTGTCTGTGTGTAGGTACTCGTCCCTGCAGCAGGTGGTGATGTGTGTGTCAGTGTGTGTCTGTGTGTAATAATGCGTGAGTCTGTTTTGGGTAATGTGTGTGTCTGTGTGTGCAATGTTTATGTTATGTTATGTGTTTGTGTAGGTACTCGTCCCTGCAGCAGGTGGTAATGTGTGTGTCAGTGTGTGTCTGTGGGTAGTATTGAGTGTGTCAGTGTGTGGTAATGTGTGTGTCTGTGTGTAGGTACTCGTCCCTGCAGCAGGTGGTGATGTGTGTGTCAGTGTGTGTCTGTGTGTAGTATTGAGTGTGTCAGTGTGTGGTAATGTGTGTGTCTGTGTGTAGGTACTCGTCCCTGCAGCAGGTGGACACCACGCGCCTGCTGGCTCTCATCAACTCGTCGTTCGAGCGGACGCTGAGCGAGAGCTACCTGGAGAAGCTGGAGTCACGGCTGCACTCCATCTACCTGTCAGAGGGGTCAGCGCACACACACACACACACACACACACACACACACACACACACACACACACACACACACACACACACACACACACACACACACAGACACACACACACACAGCTCTGCTCTCTGCCAATCGAGAACCTCAGGAGGTTGACCCTGCAGGTCCCCTCCGGCACCTGACGGTGCGTGTGTCCTCTGTCCAGCTACAGCGCGGTTGCCGTGGTCACCAAGGAGCAGGTGGCCAGCGCCACGCCCTACCTGGACAAGTTTGTGGTGAGCAGCAGCCTGCAGGGCCAGGGGACGGGCCACCTGCTGTGGGACTACATCAGACAGGACCTGGGCCGGCTCTTCTGGAGGTCCAGAGCCTGCAACAGGATCAACCCCTGGTGAGACACACAGACAGACCGACAGGCAGCCAGACAGGCAGGCAGACAGGCAGCCAGACACACACCCAGACTGACTAGAGACAGGTTACTGTATCGGGGCTGAAGGTACTTTCTGTATTTTAAACATGCTAACAGTAATACCCCTTGCCCACTGCATCCGTCCGTTGACGGATCTCAATGACTTTGCATGGGCCGATCCCGAAATGCATTGTGGGTCCGTCCGTTCCGTCGGCTCAGTCTCTTGCGTTCAGAAGTTGAGAAATTTCTAACTTTTCAGGCTGCAAAGGATCCGTCAGCCAATCAGATCGTGGCTCCGTCTGTAAATACCACTCCCCCATCCGTCACACGCCTTCCGTCGTCTGTTGACGGACGGATGCAGTGTGCAAGCTGCGTAACGGAGCTAACTGTAACGGGGCTGACTGTAACAGTGTTGACTCCCCAGGTACTTTAAACATGTTGACTGTGACGGTGTTGACTCCTCAGGTACTTTAAGCACTGTGACGGGAGTTTCGTGAGCGGCGAGTGGACGGTGTTCTGGGTGGGGCTGACGGACATCAGAGACTCCTACGAGCTGGTGGAGTACGCCAGGACCCTCCCCGACTCCTTCATCGCCCAATCAGGGACCAGAGCCCCCGTGCCCCCCGGCTGACCTGGCCCCACCCACCGGCTGAAGGAACCCTCTAGGACACGCTTCCCATTGGCCGAGGGAACACTTTACACTCTTCCCATTGGCTGAAGGAACATTCTGGAACCCTGGAGTTCTACGCTGTAGAGCGCTGGCTCTGGGAGAAATTACACAATAAAGACCAGGAAACACCAGTCTTGAGTTTTGTTCCACACACAGTAGGCCAGCTAGGGGTAACCAAGGGTCGACAGTAGGACGTGTACCCCAGAAGGTTTAGGCTGTGAGTCCGTTGGGTGGGGGCAGGATGTGGGTGACGGTGCCATCCTGGGTAACTTCACATCCAGAAGGGGTTTGTACGAGTGGGCAGTCTTATATATCGAAATCTACTGTACGTCATGATGAGCTTTTGAAAGTCTTGACAAGAGGGAGAAAGGGGTCCGTCTCCCTGCTCGCACTGACCTGTGGGGGGGGGGGGGGCGGGGGCACTGCCTGCCTACACTAACCATAGATACAGCAGGGATGGTCTGAGTAGCCTCAAGGGTCCCGTTGGACAGGTCAGTATGAGCCTCATACTCCGTTCTAAACTACATTCATACAGTCAGCAGACATGAAAACAGTCCATGGAGAGCATTGTTTTATTATGGAAAATCATTCATCATGACAACCGTTCTCAAATCTGTACAATCAATAAATAAACAAAGTGAGGGTGCGGCAGCGTTCAGTGTTAGTGTTCAACACGTCTCTGGACGGGGCGGAAAAAGCATTCAAAACCTGGCTCCAGGATCCAGTCCAGGGGAGCTCCCGTCCCGGGACCCCCCAGGAGAGAGTCCGCCTGGGGTCCAGATCCTTCTCTGGATCCCCCTCCCATGCGGCTCTGCTCTGACTGGTGCACTCCCCTCTCCGCAGGCCCCTCCCCCTCTCCTCAGGCCCCTCCCCCTCTCCTCAGGCCCCTCCCCCCCCCCCTTAGGAGATCTTGCAGTTGCTGCGGGTGCAGCTCTGGGGGGGGCTCTGGGGGGGCCGGACGGCCTTGTTCCTCTTCAGGCTGTTGCCCTTGGAGCCGGCGGGGCCGCTGGCCAGCGAGTACGAGCGTCCGTGCATCATGACGGCGTTCATCCCGTTGGCCATGGAGAACGACTTCAGGTGGGACTTGATGGCCACCGGCAGCGGCAGCTTGTCGATGAGGTGGACCGGAGTGCAGGAGACGATGGCCCGGCAGCACAGGTCCTGCAGAGTGAAGACTGGGACACAACGGACCGGTCAACACTTGAGACCTTAGACCGGCTTAACACTGGAGACCAAAGACCGGCTTAACACTGGAGACCAAAGACCTCCTTAACACTGGAGAACAAAGACGGCCTTAACACTGGAGACCTAAGACCGGCTTAACACTGGAGACCAAAGACGGGCTTAACACTGGAGACCTAAGACCGGCTTAACACTGAAGACCAAAGACCGGCTTAACACTGGAGACCTAAGACCGGCTTAACACTGGAGACCTAAGACCGGTCAACACTGGAGACCTAAAGGACCGGCCTGAGGTCTAGGTCTCAAGGTCTAGTGGTCTAGGTCTAAAGGCCTACATCCTAGGTCCAGGTACTAGGTCTAGAGAACTAGGTCCTAGGTTCTAGGTCCTAGGTGGGCTCACCTCGGTTGGGCCTCCAGAACTTCTCCATGCCGTGCCTCATGAGGACGATCCGGGACAGCTCGGTGAATGACTCGATGACGTTGAAGTTGCACAGAGGGCTGACCTCGAAGAAGGTCATGCCGTTCTTCTCGGCGTAGGCGCGGGCCTGCTCTGTGGGCACCTGCCGCTTGAAGGCCAGGTGGAGCCGGTTCCCCACAAGGATCCGGGGGACCCCTGGTGCATGCTGGGAGGAAAGACGCTAGGTTACACCTGGTGCATTCTGGGAGGAGATACGCTAGGTTACACCTGGTGCATGCTGGGAGAAAAGACGCTAGGTGCTCCTCCTCCTCTTCCTCACCCTCCTCACCACCTCCTCTTCCTCACCCTCCTCACCACCACCTCTTCCTCACCCTCCTCACCACCACCTCTTCCTCACCCTCCTCACCACCACCTCTTCCTCACCCTCCTCACCACCACCTCTTCCTCACCCTCCTCACCACCACCTCTTCCTCACCCTCCTCACCACCACCTCTTCCTCGCCCCCTCTTCCTCACCCTCCTCCTCACCTCGTCTATTTCTGTGATCCACCGGTCAATTCCGTCAAATGACCATCGATTTGTGATGTCATAAACCAGCAGGATCCCCTGCAAGGAAAACACAAAGAGACCAACCATAAATACACACACAGATACACACAGATACACACACACACACACACACACACACACACATATATAGTATATATGTATGTGTGCATATGTATATATTACACACAAATATATATATATATATATATATATATATATACATATACATACACACACACACAGTTTTATGCTAGAAATATATTAGTGATACATATATATTAGTGAAACATAATGTATTAGTATGTTGTACAACATGTGTGTGTATGTTTATATATGAACCTCACCTGAGCCCCGCGGGAGTACGACCGGAAGATGGTGCAGAATCGTCCCTGTCCCGAGGTGTCCCTGGGGGGGGAACATGACCGTCTGTTAACCATAACCCTAACCTTACCCATAACCCTAACCTTAACCCTAACCATAACCCCTGTTGACGAGGAGCTGGGGAGAGGAACATGACAGGAGAGGTTCACCGCACTGTTTGCCCTGGGGAGGTCAGGGTCATAGGTCATAACCAGTCTGTTATAGGGCGATAACCAGCCTGTTATTGCGTGATAACCAGCCTGTTATAGGGCGATAACCAGCCTGTTATAGCGTGATAACCAGCCTGTTATAGGGCGATAACCAGCCTGTTATAGGGTAATAACCAGCCTGCTATAGCGTAATAACCAGCCTGTTATAGCGTAATAACCAGCCTGTTATAGCGTAATAACCAGCCTGTTATAGGGTATTAACTTCAGGATTGTAGATCTTACCAGAGTTCTAGTTTGACCCTTCTGCCATCCAGGAGGATGGTGGTGGTCTTGTAGTCGATGCCTGCAACAGAGAAAGAGAAACACCAGAGGGGTCTTCACTCTTCTCACACTGCAGCAGATATCAGCATTTCATGTTGGAGGGGGTGTGTGTGTGTAAAATATATAAAATATTTAGTCTTCCTTAAGAAACCAGGTAGAGAAACAAAAAAAGTGTGTGTGAGTGTACCGCTGCTGTATGCGTAGGGAGACTCCGCGGACCCGTCCTGGAGGCTGTCGAGGATCTCCCCCTTGCCCACGTCGCTGTCACCGACCAGAAGGAACTTCAGAAGGTAGTCGTAGCTCTTCACCGGGCTACCCTGGCTGCCCATCGCCTCCCCGGCCGATCGGGAACCGTTTGAAGAGCCCTTTGTCCCGGGATGTCCCGACTCGGCGGACTCTGGGTAGGTCTTGTCGTGTGTAGGTTCCAGTTCCACTCGCTGAGTTCGGACCCGGTCCAGTGGAGAGAGGCGGACTGAAGCCGTGTGGGTCACTGTGTTTACGAACTGGGGCTTATCAAACCTATGAGCGCACTACAGTGTGTAGTCCCACCGACACCCGGACTAAAACCGAGCTCACCGCCTCTGTAGACCCGGACCAGGGACACTGCGCCTGGCGTTCATGATCAAAACAACACGCTGAGCGGCTCTGGGGCTGCTGGATGAACAACAAGCTAGCTAGCATAGCACAGGTAGCACACCTAGCCTAGCCGAGGCTACGTGTGGGTTTAAACTAGTAAATAACACCCAGTGGAGGTACTGCGGTAACCGACAGCTCTAAATTAATATCCCGATAGAATATTAATCTTAACAGTTTTATTCTGATGAGCCACTGAGTGATTCGGATCCTAGCGAGCTAACAGTTAGCACTAGGAGGCTAGCTGCTGGTCCAGCGGGTCTGGTAACGACAAAGAGCCGGGGCACCAGGGTCTCCACCGGGTATCCGCGGGCTGGAGGTCCACCGAATAGAGGAAGAAATGCTCTCCGCGGTCAGTCACAAAGGTCTTTATGAGAGGACTCGATCCTTCAAACCCAAACCTGTCCATCTTGCTCCATCCTGGGGACTGCTCTAACAACCCGCTGCTAACGGGTCCTCCTCAGAGCTCCTGGCCCCGCCCCCAGGGGAATCCTAGCCCACCTGGTCTTATGATAGGCCACCTATTCCAAAGGTCCCGCCCACCCATTGCTGCGATAGGATGTTCTGGAACTCGGTCAACAGTTCTGTCCACAGGGTGTCCAGATGGTAATGGTAACAAAGGTGATTGCATTGTGAATAAATACAATGGAGATAGGTCTATTATATATTTATATAGAATACTGATTAACATAAGTAAACAGCCTACTAACATTACAACTATACAAATGATTGAACGTAACCATGACATTACTATAGCCAAAAACTTCATACAATACTATAGAACTATAAATATACAATTATGACTATATGAATGTGAAAGTGTAGGCAAAGTATTGCCAGAGCAGGGATCTTTACAATCAACAAAGCCGATTTAGAATTCAACAGCCTTCTGACTGTATCTAACACATGTTGCAGCATTCTGACTGTGTTAGCTTGTAGCCGGCTGTATCTAACATATGAGGCAGCATTATGACTGTGTGTTAGCTTGTAGCCGGCTGTATCCAACGTATGAGGCAGCATTATGACTGTGTGTTAGCTTGTAGCCGGCTGTATCTAAGTGTTGCCCGTTATTCTGGTAGCATCACATCACCCTCATTCATTGGGAGGTAAGGACTGGTTTGAGTAGAGGTTCTCTCCACACACTACCACAGGGTTGAGCTGTTAGTTAATAATATTAGTTTTTAATAGTAGAAAAACACATGATCAGACACATTGTATTCAAAGAGAACGTTGGCACCAGTTCACCTCCAGCTCTACATCGACCAATCACAGAGAGACATGGTCCTCAGCTAAACAGGCTTCAGACATATCTAATGTTACGGAATGTTCCCCAGCCAATCAGACAAAATGGGTCGGGACCTAATGTTACTTCCACAGATCAACACAAACAAAAATCGTCAATGAGAAACAAAAACAATCAAAACAGATTCACCTGAAACAAAACAATCAAGTCCTAGGATAAATAAACGGACGCCCCACCCCTCATTGGTTCATTAGTGCAGGGTTAAAACAACTTAACTACAACTACAACTAAGACTAGAACTACAGCACAATCCAGGGTGAGACATCATAACAACATAGAACCAGCATCATGTTCACACCTGGTCAACAGCCACACCTGTCCCCATGGCAACTCCTCAAGAGCCTCGAAACTCTCTCCCTCATCAACTGGCCACTGCGTGCACTAACACACGCGAGCGCACAAACACGCACACTTTTAGTGTTTTGGGGCTCAGTCCCTCTTGGTGTTCTTGTGTTTGGGGGGTCAGTCTGTCTTGGTGGTCTTGCGTTTCCAGGGGAACACCAGCTCCCCCACGAAGAGCTTCCTGAGCAGGGCGCCCCAGGAGTCCGGCGGGTAGCAGCTGTAGGTGGGGGTCCGGTAGGTCTGGACCACCGAACCGAACCCCAGAGCGTTCATCTACAGAAGACAGCACACAGGGAGTGTGCGTGCGTGAGAGCGTGCGTTAGTGAATGAGAGCGTGTGTTTGTGCGAGTGTGTACTTGATGTGTGTGTGAGAATGTGTGTTACCTCCATAAGCAGATGTAAGGCTGTCCCAGGCTCATCAGACAGAACTCGAAACTTCACCCCCTCTGCAAACAAACACAATTTACACTCACAAACACATATTACATACACACACAAAATGCATACACACACACACACACACACACACAGACACACACTGAACAGCACTTACCAGCCAGGCGGTACGGTGTGAAGACGCGGAGGCCGAGGGCGAACACGGGGAAGGAGTTGATGAGGTCCACGCTGAGGTGCAGCACGCCCTGCAGGGCCACCACCATCAGACGCAGCTGGGGCACAAAACAAACGCACCTCCGTCACCATCACACGCTGTCTGCTCCGAAGAGTCCCGCATGGCCGGATGAACCACACACATACACTGCGGTTACCATGGTGAAGACCAGGTAGTAGAGGGCTGTGGTGGGCAGCAGGAACAACAAGATGGTGAAGAGGAGGGTCCCGATGAAGAGCTGGAAGACAGACGCAGTGAGTCCACACACACACACAAACACACACCTGGTCAGGTGGATCCGTTACCTGTTCCTAGTAAGTCCATGGAGGTGAGGTAGTTACCTGGTCAGGAGGGTTAGTTACCTGGTCAGGTGGGTTAGTTACCTGGTCAGGTGAGGTAGTTACCTAGTCAGGTGAGGTAATTACCTGGTCCAGGTCGTAGCAGCACGAGTCGACTCTCTGCCGCAGAACGTTCCACTTCCTGCCTCTGAAGAGTCTCCAGAGAGAACAGAGACCGTAGAGCTTCATACAGTAGAGCCTGGGGAGAGAGAGAGAGAGAGAGAGAGAGAGAGAGAGAGAGAGAGAGAGAGAGAGATTATTATTATGGAATGGGAGAGAGAAGGAGGAGGAGAGGAGGTGGAGGAGTGGAGGTGGTGTACCTGGCTCCGTAGACGTAGAAGCAGTAGATGTGGAAGGTGAGGAGGGCCAGCATGTCCGACAGCAGAGAGAGGGCGAAGGTCAGGCCTAGGGCCGCGGACAGACCTCCATACCACAGGATCACCTCCAGGAAGGGAGCCAGCAGCCGCAGGTAGCCTGGGCACACACTGCTGGTGAGGGGGACGAGTGCGCGCGCGTGCGTAACCGTGTGTGTGTGTGTGTGTGTGTGTGTGTGTGTGTGTGTGTGTGTGTGTGTGTGTGTGTGTGTGTGTGTGTGTGTGTGTGTGTGTGTGTGTGTGTGTGTGTGTGTGTGTGTGTGTGTGTGTGTGTGTGTGTGTGTGTGTGTGTGTGTGTGTGTGTGTGTGTGTGTGTGTGTGTGTGTGTGTGTGTGTGTGTGTGTGCTCACTGATCCAGAGGTGGATGTGGTAGAGGAAGAAGCGCCCCAGCACCTGGTCCAGGGCTCGGTTCATCTTCAGTCCGGCCGGAGCTCCCATCAGCCACTGGAGCAGCTCCTCCAGCTCCTTGGAGACACGCTACACACACACACAGTTACAAAAACACAGTTACAGTTACACACACACACAGTTACACACACACACAAACACACACACGCACAAACAAACACACAGACAAATACACATACATCCACTCACACACACACACACACACACACACAGTTCCCTCCCACTGGGAGAGCTTACGTCTGCGGCGGGCATCAGGGCGCTGGCCAGGCGGGCCAGCCGCTGCTCTCGGTAGAGCCAGGAGATGAAGAGCAGCCCCAGGAAGACGTCCAGCAGCACGGACACCAGCACGTTGGCCTTCCTGAGGGGGCACAGCCGGTAGCTTAGCACAGCGCTAACAACACTGACAGCATGGCTGGGCCTGGGAGTGTGTGAGTGGGTGTGTGTGTTACCTCATGAAGTGTGTGTGTGTGCGTGTGTGTGTGTGTGTGTGTGTGTGTGTGTGTGTGTGTGTGTGTGTGTGTGTGTGTGTGCGTGCGTGCGTGTGTGTGTGTGTGTGTTACCTCATGAAGTCTGTGTGGCTGGTGGCTCTGTCTAAGGAGGCCACGGTCTTCATGTGGGCGGTCCTGTGGCTCAGCTGAACGCAGGAGGACAGCTTACTGGACAGGAAGCGCAGAGGAGGGAGGTTCAGCAGCCTGAGGAAGAGGAGCAGGAGGAGGAGGAGGAGGAGGCGGAGGAGCAGGAAGAGGAGGAGGAGGATATTAAAGTTTTTATTTGCAAATATGTCGACTCGACCATGTGTCGACACGGAAACGGCTTTATGTAGGTCTGTCTGAAAGTGTCACTTATATGCATGCATGTCCTGGGTGCTTGCGCGTGTGCATACATGTATGTGTGTGCGTGTGCGTGTGTGAGACTGTGTACCGTGTGCCAGTGACCCAGCCCCAGGCGCCCAGCACCCAGGCCAGCAGCAGGCAGAGCGGGGTGGAGGCCAGCTTCATCAGCTCCACCAGGATGCTGGCCTCGCGGCCCTCCGACTGCCAGTGGCTCATCTTCAGCGGCCCGTCGTCGTACTTATCCTTCAGGAAGAGCGGCTCGCTGCGGCCCACCGTCCAGAACATCTGGAGCACACCCCGGGACACTTCGGTCACTTCGAGGGCACTTAGAGGGCACTTAAAGGACACTTCGAGGGCACTGAGGACACTTAGAGGGCACTTAGAGGACACTTAGAGGGCACACCAGGACACTTAGGGGACATCACTTAGCTTAGAGGACACTTAGAGGACAGTATAGAGCCTCTTAAACCCAGGTGTGCTCACCTGTCTGAGTTCTGAGGTTTCCTCCGAGTCGGGCGGGGCTGGGCTCTCCAGAGGGTGGAGCTGGGACACCATCACCTTCCTCTGGTCGTAGTGGACGAAGATGACTCTGTCCTTCTCCTCCACCTCCTCTTCCTCCTCCTTCTCTGTACCATCACCCTCCGCCTGCTCCTCCTTCTTCTCCACCTTCTTCTTCTCCTCCTCCACCTCCTCCACCTCCTCCTCCTCCTCCTCTTTCTCTGTACCATCACCCTCCGCCAGATCCTCCTTCTTCTTCTTCTTCTTCTTCTTCTCCTTCTTCTTCTCCTCCTCCTTCTCCACCTTCTTCTCCTTCTGTGTCTGTTCATCTCCTCCATCTGCTCCAAGTGAGGAACACAGCAGCACACATCTAACCAACAAAAACTTTCCTCCGAAAGCTACCTAATCACCAGAAACATGAGGAGGCGAGACTCTGGGACAAGCCTCACTAAAGGACAGATTATACTTCAAAATAGTTGAATCCCCCCCCTCCCCCCACCATGGGGGCAGCTAGCCCCCCCCACCCACCCCCCCCCCTCACCTAGGGCCAGCGGGAGCAGCTGGCAGCTGAAGCCGGTCTTGCCCACCTCCCGGCTGACCTGCAGCCAGCGGCCCTGGGGGAAGATGGTGCGGAGGTCCCTCAGGAAGGAGTCCAGACCCTCCTGCTTCTCACTGGGCATGCTCCACGAGCCCAGCACCTCCACCGGCACCTGGCTCTGGGCCTGGACCTGCACGCACGAGCACAGCCAGGCACACACACACACACACACACACACACACACACACACACACGACACACTGAATATCTCTGCAGGACATTCACCCCTTTCACCCTAACTGACCTAGCAGAGGTAATAACAGGTTCCAACTGACCTGAGGTTCTAAGAGGTTCTAACTGACATGTTGGAGGTTCCAAGAGGTCCTAACGTACCTTCTGGAGGTACTGTTTCACGGTGCTGGGGATGAAGGGGTAGTGGATGACGGCCAGCACCACGGCCGTGTCGCGGCCGGGCAGCCAGCGGCCCACCAGCAGCCCGCTGGCCGCGCGGTTGCAGCACTGCGGGAAGAAGACCTTCAGCACCATGACGACCACCGCGGGACGCCGCTGCTCAGACGATGATCCGCTGGGAACACAACCGGGAGAGAGTCCGTTATTCTCAACGCAGACAGCAGCAGTGACGCTGACCTCATTTCCACCGGTAGCGATCGAACAGTCTCCGCGCTGTCGCTATGGTAACATAGCCCGCGGCGGGGTCACAGCGCCCAGTGAACCGAACGGGGGCTGAAACGGCGACCTTACGTTAAGAGTAACACACACACACTACGTGTGTACGATGATGAACTACTGACGCGTCCAACATCTGGATCCCTGACCGACGATGCATTCACATCATAAACCTTTAATCCTGACCCGGGACCCGGGTCATTAAATAGTTACCTGACTCGATGCCCGGGTTACGATGTGAGGCAGCTAGATCATGGGCGGAGACCAGCGACTAGACAAAAGTCATATATTTGTATTATAATATCGAATAATAATCTGCGTTATAAAATATAACGAATTGAAAGAGAGGGGACGGAGGTCGCCATCTTGGTTGTTGATAGTCCGTTATAAAATCCCTCCGGTGGGAAGCAAAACAAACAAAACATGGTTCCGCCTGACAGGGCCTAATACTGTACAAATACAGACACTTATCTTGTCTATTAATCCACCGATATATATATCCTGATGTATCGATAAACACATGAATGGATTATATAGATACAGATCAAAGCTAGATCAACTTACAGTCAAACGTCCGAATGTCCGTCCGCTCCTGGGGGTTTGGTGAGGAGGGCCTACGGGAGAGAGGGAGTCGGTTATTATGGAGTCAGAGTGAAGGCTCACTGAGAAGGGATGTACTTTTATTATTCATACTGATAAAATGGTGAACGAGAAAATACTGGCGAGTTAAACAACTACAATTAATGAAAGCGCTTAGAGTACAGAACTACAGTTCCCACTTCCCAGCGGTCGCTCAGTAGCGGCTATCCGCTCGCATGTGTCTCTGGTGTTGATCGTTACTTTATCATTCATTCATTAAGCTTCATTAAGGTTCAGCACGACCCACTACAGTCTCCATGGAGGACAGGGCGGCTTTACTGAGTACATTTCAAGCCTCGTTTTTTGCAATGACTCGTTTGTCTCCTCTTCACTGGGAGGTAAGGTCGGTGATACTGATGACACATCACACAACTCTTCTACGGTACTTTACATCGGATTGTTTTAAATCTATTTTCCATCTCACAGAGGCTTCGAGGAGAGCTGGAAAAAGACAAGTCCCCTGAACTGATAGCAGCGATTTTGAAAAAGGTAACAAAACTTCCTTCTACTGGCTAACTTTACTCAAGATAATATCATACAGTTAGTGATGGAATAGTAATGTTGTGATAACGTACAGTAACGTGAAGTCTTCCTCCTGAAGACCAGTCTGAGTCCTCTGGCTCAGAAACACCCGCCGTCCGCCAAGTACCGGAGATCTTTCCTCACGGAGCTCATCACGATGGTGGGTCTGAAGTTTGGTTCGTTCTGAACATTAGGATCCAGAGCTCACACGTTGTAACGGAGATAACCGCACCTCTGTATCTCAGTTTACAGAGACACACTATCTGATGGCAGTTGGTTATCTAAAATACCGTGTGTGTGTGTGTGTGTGTGTGTGTGTGTGTGTGTGTGTGTGTGTGTTTGTACAGCTGGAACAAATGTGTCTGGAACCGCTAGATGAGCTGTATGAGGGTCTGGCCGGGGTCCTCAGCGATCAGAAGAGTGAAGACTGCTACAAGACCTACCTACTGGTATGAATACTAGTACCACTACTATCAACATACTACTACGTAACTAAAATACCTACCTACTGGTAGGACTACTGCAGTACTATCATAATACTAATACAAGACCTACCTACTGGTATGAGTACTAGTACAGTACTATAATAATACTACTACAATACCAACCTCATGGTAGGACTACTGCAGTACGATCATAATACTACTATTATGCCGCTTTTCCACTGCATGGTACCAGCTCGACTCGACTCGACTCGACTCAGCTCGCCTTTTTTGCGTTTCCACCGCGATCTAGTACCTCAAGTGGCTGCTTTTTCTAGTACCGCCTCGCTCTAGGTTCCAAGCGGCTGAGCCGATGCTAAAAGGTGACGTCGGCAGACGGCCGGCCACTGATTGGCCAGAGAGTGTGACGAAGTCACGAGAGCGACATGGCAACCATGCTGGTAACGATAGAACAGCCATAGTAGCGCCGCAGCCAACATATTCCACTTCTTCAACATGCCAGCTAATAATACGAACACGAATACCATCGCATCGATGTTCTCCATTGTTGTTATGTGGGTTCTGTCCATGTGTGGGTTACGTAGGTGTTGTTTGCGTCGCGTACAAAAATACGTCACGGCCCTTTCGCGCAGACGACCCCGCCCACGTCCCGGAGGTACTATTTGCGGTGGAAAAGCACCCGCGCTGCTACCGTGTCGAGTCGTGTCGAGTCGTGTCGTGTCGAGTCGAGCTACATGTGCGGTGGAAAAGCGGCATAAGACCTACCTACTGGTATGAATACTAATACTACAGTACTATCATAATACTACTACAAGACCTACCTACTGGTATGAAAACAAGTACTACAGTACTATCATAATACTACCAGTACTACCCTCTGGTAGGACTACTGCAGTACTATCATAATACTACCAGTACTACCCTCTGGCAGGACTACTGCAGTACTATCATAATACTACCAGTACTACCCACTGGTAGGACTACTGCAGTACTATCATAATACTACCAGTACTACCCACTGGTAGGACTACTGCAGTACTATCATAATACTACTACCAGTACTACCCTCTGGTAGGACTACTGCAGTACTATCATAATACTCCTACCAGTACCCCCCTCTGGTAGGACTGCAGTACTATCATAATACTCGTACCAGTACCCCCCTCTGGTAGGACTGCAGTACTATCATAATACTCCTACCAGTACCCCCCTCTGGTAGGACTGCAGTACTATCATAATGCTCCTACCAGTACCCCCCTCTGGTAGGACTGCAGTGCCACCACGGGGACCAGGGTGTGAGGATGCGTTGTGTTGCAGCCTGGCGGGGGGGCGGTGACTCTGACGGAGAGCGTGGCGCTGGTCTCCCAGGGAACCACGGGCCTGGTCACCTGGGAGGCCGGGCTGCACCTGGCCGAGTGGGCCGGGGAGCACCTGGAGGCCTTCAGCGGCAGGTACGCTCACACACCTTTACACAGGTACACTCACACACCTTTACACAGGTACGCTCACACACCTTTACACAGGCACGCTCACACACCTTTACACAGGCACGCTCACACACACCTTTACACGGGTACACTCACACACCTTTACACAGGTACACTCACACACCGTTATACAGGTACCAGACCTTCATACAGGTACCATGTGACAAACCTTTACACAGGTACCATGTGACAAACCTTTACACAGGTACCATGTGACACACCGGTTAATCAGGTACCAGGTATGCTGAGACACCTTTATACAGGCACCCTGGGACAACCCGGTTACACACAGGTACCACACTAACCTCTCTTCTAGCTGACGGTGTGTCTCTCTTTAGGGTGGTGCTGGGCTGACGGTGTGTCTCTCTTTAGGGTGGTGCTGGGCTGACGGTGTGTCTCTCTTTAGGGTGGTGCTGGAGCTGGGCTGCGGGGTGGGGCTGACGGGGCTGGTGGTGTGCCGCGGCTGCAGCCCCTCCCGCTACGTGTTCAGTGACTTCCACCCCAGCGTCCTGCGGAGACTCCGGGCCAACCTGGAGCTCAACGGCCTGGGGGAGGGGCCTGCTGGTGGCGCCGACGGTGGAGGCGTGGTCAGGGTGGAGGAGCTGGACTGGGAGTCGGTCAGCGAGGAGCGACTCCGAGAGATCGGAGCCGACACCGTCATCGCTTCAGGTACGTTCTACTCCTGAATCCGGTCCTCAGTCATGGTGACTGAACGAAGCCCACAGGGCTGTTGGAGGTCACAATTTCTTTGGTGAAAGGACATTTTTATTTACATTGTTCCTGTCCTGTGACATCACGTCTACACCAAGTACCTGATCTATGGTGTCTCTCCTACTGCTCTCCCTGTGTTGTTTCAGACGTGGTCT
This sequence comes from Gadus chalcogrammus, assembly GCF_026213295.1. Lineage (NCBI taxonomy): Eukaryota > Metazoa > Chordata > Actinopteri > Gadiformes > Gadidae > Gadus > Gadus chalcogrammus. Next base: position 649,810 of record NC_079413.1, on the reverse strand, counting down.
TCTCCACTGTGTTGTGTTTCAGCTGTGGTCTTCTCCACTGTGCTGTGTGTTTCAGACGTGGTCTACTCCACTGTGCTGTGTGTTTCAGACGTGGTCTACGACCCGGACCTCCTCCCCGGTCTGGTGAGGCTGCTCTCCCTGGTCCTCAGCTGTTCCTCCCCTGAGGCTCCACAGGTCTTCATCTGCTCACCGATCCGAAACCCAGACACATACAACAGCTTCAAGAGGCAGCTAGGTAACGCCTTCCACCCGTCCTATTGGTCCACTGCCCTCCTGCTGCTAAATGTGTTTTTCGTAGGCGGAATCCGGGAAAATCGTGAATATTAATTAGGGGATAGCCGCAAATGATCCAATCACGTTGGTTTAAATCCCAGATCCAATCCAAAAAGGCTGAGATCCATCACGTGACCGCAGGGAAGATAACTTAACTTGTCACGTATATTCAACTAACCTTAGTTAAACGCATTTCTCTGATAGGGTTACGGTTAGGGTTAGGGGTCCGTGTGTGAGTTTGACTGACAGGCTGCCTGTGCAATCCTAGCGCTTGAGGCGGGACGTTGTCCGGATTGTCGCCTCCTGCTGGCCCTAAGCGGCCATGTTGTTTGTTTGTTTGTTTGTTGGTTGGTTCAGAGGCGGCGGGGGTCGGTCATGAGGTCATCCGTGGAGCGGGAAGGCAGGTGTTGTCCTACCACAGAGCGTCCGCCATCGAGATGATGCAGCTGACGTTACACACACAATAAAGCTTTATTTACTCACAACACACGTGTCAAAGCTCATTTCCATGTGCCGGTATAAAAATATTATCTACAAGTGTACAAATATCTGACCCTTGACTAAACATAATTATATCCATAGCATCATGCTAAGGCAGCAGCATGTTATTAGCATGCTAACGTAGCATCATGTTGAACTCGTGCTAACAGAACCGTTAGGACCCTCAGATCTCCACCTTTTTGCAGAGTCCTTTCTTAGCTAGCATTGCTACGCTAACCTAACAGCATCTCTGGTGTCAATCCAATTGTCTTTAACTCCCATCACGGTGGTAGTCATGGTGACGGTGTCATCATGGTGATGAGCGGCAGGACGGTCTGGGTCCAGTTGTCATCCCATCGCTTCCCCCTGTTGGTCTGGAGGCTCCTCCTGAAGTCCTCCAGTCGGCCCCCGGCCCGCGGGAACCCTGACAGCAGGGCCTGGAGCCCCGCGCCGATCAGACTCATATTAGCATGTAGCACCGTTAGCCTGACTGCATGCAGACGGTCACACTGTAGCATCGTGCAGCAACATTAGCATGGTCTGACCTGTAGCTGAGATGCTAGCTCCTGGGAGTCCCTGAAGACCAGACCGTTCTCCTCGTGTTTCACCAGCTCTGACAAACTACACACACAGTCACACTGTTAGTATTCCCACAGTCACCATCGGTTAAACCAGTTTATCCAGTATAAAACCTGTGTTTACCCATTTAACCAGTATCTAACTAGTTTTTGCCAGTAAATAACTAGTGTAACCAGTATATGACCAGTGTTACCAGTTGTAGTGGATGGCGCAGACTGGCAGGCAGCAGCCGAACATGTCGACCACCTTCATGGGGAGGTCCAGGCCGCTGGAGGAGCGATGGAGACACACGCCCAGGTCTGCAGAACCTGGAGGCACCAGAGAACCTTTAACTTAGACCTGGAGGACATAGAACACCTACCACATAGAAGCTCACTACAGAACCACCGGGAACGTAGAGCAGAACCTCACTATGGAACCTGAGGACACCCGCCTCTATAGCGTTACCTAGCAACGTGGGGCGGTCCTCAGCCTCTACAGCGTGACCTGAAGCTACACAATTTTGAATTTGGTAGATATGATTTCCTGTATTCTGGTGCATTTTGGGGATGGCCACTACCTAAAAAATCATCCAGAATCATAACCTATGTACGGTATGTTAATTGAACCAACAGACATTCATTTCATGTTTTCCATGCTCAAACAGCCACATGAATGGTCAGTATTTTTATCAGTGCAAAGGGCTCACATACATCATCATTCAATGAAGTCAAAAAACTGAAAAACAGTGGCCCAACATTAAGTGCAACAACTCAATGAACTCAAACCCAACAAGCAGTTGTAGTAGTTGTAGTGGCGACTTAAGTGGATATCTTTAATGACTGATATCGCTTCTAAGCAAACTAGACGCATGGGTTTGCCTTCGAATTCTATGAATTCCTCTCATCTTTCTTGACCGAGTTTTCTGTAACTCGATCAATTATTATTATTCTTTTTTTATTTTTTATTATTATTATGTGCGGGCCTGACTGAGTGAGGATGCGGGCCGCACTGAGTGAGGATGTGGGCCGCATGCGTCCCGCGGGCCGCCAGTTGCCCATCCCTGCTCTACAGCGTTACCTAGCAACGCGGGGTAGTCCTCAGCCTCTATAGTGTTACCTAGCAACGTGGGCTAGCCCTCAGCCTCTACAGCGTTACCTAGCAACGTGGGGTAGTCCTCAGCCTCTTTAGTGTTACCTAGCAACGTGGGGTAGTCCTCAGCCTCCAGCCACGGTGTGCAGATCTGCACGTGTTCCAGATGGAGGCCGTCGATCAACTTCCTGTAATACTCCTTCTGAGGTCCTTTACCTGCACACACACACACACACACACACACACACACACACACACACACACACACACACACACACACACACACACACACACACACACACACACACACACACACACACACACACACACACACACACTTTAGGGCAGCAGCCTTGTGAGTCAGGATTCCACATGACCACTATGATTGACGGGCACATGATGGAGCTGGGATGACCTCACCTGTGATGACACACACCAGGGCTGGCAGGCCACGGCCCTCTCTGACGCAACACTCGTACTCTGGAGACAGTAAACAACCGGTCACACACTGTGTGTGTGTGTGTGTGTGTGTGTGTGTGTGTGTGTGTGTGTGTGTGTGTGTGTGTGTGTGTGTGTGTGTGTGTGTGTGTGTGTGTGTGTGTGTGTGTGTGTGTACACCTTCCAGAGCTTTCAGAAGAACCGAGAAGTCCTCATCCTCTGTGGAGAGAGGAGGTAGAGTTTAGACAGACAGACAGACAGGAAGATAGAGCCACAGACAGACAGCGGTCTGTGGTGCTCTGCTGACCGGTCCAGCTGGTGCTGCTGATGAGCAGGGCGGGTCTGTGGGGCCTCCAGGTCACGCTCTGGTCCACCGGGTCCCTGAGGGTGAAGGCCGTCGGCTCCCCGGCCCCGCCTGCCTCCTCGCCCCTGGAACCAATAGGAACCCACCTCACAGTCTGACCGACCAATAGGAACCCACCTCAGTCTGACCGACCAATAGGAACCCACCTCTCAGTCTGACCGACCAATAGGAACCCACCTCACAGTCTGACCGACCAATAGGAACCCACCTCAGTCTGACCGACCAATAGGAACCCACCTCTCAGTCTGACCGACCAATAGGAACGGTGAACTCTTGAAAGCCTAGCAGCTATAAAAAGCTATGAAAACTATAAAAACTACCAATGACTATTAATGCAGGCTATGTGGAAAATGCGCCGACTTTGGCTCAGCCTGGCTCAGGCCTCTTCCGCTAGCTAAGATGGCTGCCGTTGAGTACGAAAAATGAGTACGAAAAGTGAGTACGAAAGTGCCGTTGAGTACACCATCCGGGTCCTTTCAGTACACCCATTTTCGCCCGATCTGAATCGGAACGCCCTACGTAGTCCAACTTAGCCTAGTAAGTACGGATAGTATGGATATTGGAACACGGCAATGGTCCTGAAGGGGGGGGGGGTCTGGCTCTCACCTGGTCCTGAAGGGGGGGAGGGTCTGGGCCAGGCGGAGGAACAGCTGGTGCCGGAGCTCCAGAGGCGTCTCCTTGAAGATGGCGGGCGGCCGGTCGTACAGCGTGGTGGCCCTGGGGGGGGGGGGGGGTCAGGGGTCAGCTACCTGTCCTGTTGCTCGTTGACGTTGCACATTACTGTCCGTGTGAGCACTGCCAACAGGCGGCGTGGGGTGACCTTTGACCCTACCTGATGCCCCAGTTCTCCCGCAGGTCCTCCTTCATGGCCTCGCTGACACACAGGTGGTGGGCGGCCAGCGGCCCGACCGCACGCTCGTACCTGAGGGGCACATCACCATGACAACCCACACATCCAATCAGAAACACACCGGGCCGTGGTGTCGTCAGGACAATGGTAGGACTATGGTAGTACTACGGTAGTATCATGGTAGTACTGTGGTAGCACTGTGGTAGTACTACGGTAGTACTATGGTAGTACTACGGTAGGATTACGGTAGTACCATGGTAGTACTATGGTAGTACCATGGTAGGACTACGGTGGGACTACGGTAGTACTACGGTAGGACTATGGTAGGACTACGGTAGGACTATGGTAGCATTGGAGTCATGGAGCGTACCACTGTGCCAGCCGGACCAGGGGGTGTGTGTGTGGGTGTGCGAGGGCCAGGATGGTGAAGCCGTAGTTGTGCCAGTCGACCACCAGCCGGGAGCCCCTCAGGAGACACAGCAGCCAGCACACCGCCATGCTGGGGAGGCCTGGGGGGTTCTGGAGGAGATATGAGAGGAGATATGAGAGCTGCAGTAGCATGTGAGAGGAGATATGAGACCTGCAGTAGGATGTGAGAGGAGATATGAGACCTGCAGTAGGATGTGAGAGGAGATATGAGACCTGCAGTAGGATGTGAGAGGATATATGAGACCTGAAGTAGGATGTGAGAGGAGATATGAGACATACAGTAGGATGTGAGAGGAGACGTGAGGCCTACAGTAGGATGTGAGAGAAGATATGAGGGGAGGTATGAGAGCTGCAGTAGGATGTGAGAGGAGGTGAGACCTGCAATAGGATGTGAGAGGAGATATGAGACCTGCAGTAGGATGTGCGAGGAGATATGAGACCTGCAGTAGGATGTGAGGAGATATGAGACCTGCAGTAGGATGTGAGGAGATATGAGACCTGCAGTAGGATGTGAGGAGATATGAGAGGAGATATGAGACCTGCAGTAGGATGTGCGAGGGCCTTCTGGTCTCCATCAAGGTGACCAGGATCTGGACGCTCTGGGCGATGACCTTGGTGACGTAGGAGACGACGCGCGGCCCCACTGAGACGAACACATCCATAATGACGTTTAGCTTATAACGACATCCTTCAGTCCTGTAATCGGTGCCCAGAGACGTCCCCATCACCTACCCTGAACGCCTTTCACGTCGGCCATCGCTGTTATCGTGATTTTCTCCTCGTTCAGAACCTCATTGTGTGGTTTAGTGCCTTGAATGGAAAAACATTTGACATTTACATTTGGTGCATTCAGAAGACGCTTTACCCAAAGCGACTAACAGCGGTCATGCCCAGATTCACAGCGACGGCGGTGTCAACCATTCAAGGCGACAGCTCGTCGGCCAGCTCGTAAGGAGCATTCAGGGTGAGGTGTCTTGCTCAAGGACACCTCGACACTCATCTAGTAGGAGCCGGGGATCTAACTAGCAACCCTCCGGTTTCAAGGCAACCCGCTCTGCCCCCTGAGCTAAGCTGACCCTTGCAGTTGTCACTGACCCAGAAAGCCGACCAGGTCCACCTGGTACCCGTGCCGGCTGAGAGACAGCGCGTGGTACTGCATCCGAGGACTGCGTCCGATGTCCCCGACCACCACCACGCACACCCGGCGCTCCGCCGGACCGGCGCCCCTCCACCGCAGATACCCGCAGAACACCAACCCACACACGGCCAGGGCGCTCAGGGGGACGAGGTGGCATGTTGAAGAACCAGAAGTTAAGTAAAACACTGATAAGCACGCAGCAATTAGAGAGGAAACTACGACTAGTGACGTGGAGAGAACCGGTGCCGCCATTGTTGTTGATCCATGTGACGTGTCTGAGTGAAGTGGGCGGTCCTCAATTAAAGGGACAGTACGGGTTTAAAGAGCCTGGGAAAAACCAAGACTAACCGCCTGCTCCCCGCCCCACCGCCCCAGAGAGGCTCCCCGGCCACTGGTGCTGTGGTTGGCGGGTCCCTGTCTGTACTTCAGGACCGGAGCCATCTCTGTCCAACATTATTCACACCTTTCTTTGTGTACCTTATTTCCTATTTGATTTCAAGTAGTTTAATCATAAAATATAATTTATTTCCCCCTTCTGGTTTAATGTCACAAAAGAAAAAAATGTTTTGTTATTGTTATTCATCCAAGCCCGCATCGAGCCCACGTGACTGCTCCCACCGGATGGGCCGAATCTCGACTTTCTGGAGTCGAAAGCTCGACCGCTGAACACCGCAACATAGAGCCGCCGCCTGGGCACATAGGGCAGGGAGAGAAGCTCCGAGACATGCCTGGAGAGAAGCCCCGAGCCATGCCGGGGCTCGTCGCCGTGCTGGTCGTCCTTGTGGCGGCCAGCGCCGCTCAGGAGGACGTCACGGACCACATCCTCAACAGCCTGTCGCGAGCCGCAGCTTTCCTGGAGAGCGAGCACGAGAACATCAACCTGGACGGGGTGGTGGGGTACCTCATACTGCAGGGTGAGTAGGTTAGTTAGTTGGGTTAGGTTACCTCATACTGCAGGGTGGGTGGGTTAGTTGGTGGGGTTAGGTTACCTCATACTGCAGGGTGAGTAGGTTAGGTAAGGTATATAAAGAACTGCACCTCAGTATACTACTTGATATAGAGCTGTGTATAAAGTACTGTACTATAGTAGTAGTATATACTATAGTACAGCAGTTTAGTAGTAATACCGTATACTATAGTACAGCAGTATAGCAGTAGTATATAAAGTACAGTAGTACAGTCGTCCTGTACACTAAAATACAGTAGTATGGTGTATACTATAGTACAGTGGTACTCGTCCTGTATACTATAGTACAGTAGTATGGTAGTACTGTATACTATAGTACAGTAGTATAGCAGTAGTATATATAGTACAGTAGTACAGTCGTGCTGTACACTGTAGTACAGTAGTACAGCAGTAGTATGTACTATAGTACAGTCCTGTGTGCCCCCTGGTCCCCAGCCGAGCTGAAGGAGGCCGTGCGGACGTGGCCCCACTCCGACCCCCTGAGCTGGGCCCAGCGGACCTCCACCGTGGCCCTGCTGCGGAGGCTGGACCAGAGCCTGGCCAAGGCTACGCTCGCCCTGCAGAGACACGACCCCAAGTACTACAGAGGTAGGCCTACACACTCCTACTACAGAGGTAGGCCTACACATCCCCTACTACAGAGGTAGGCCTACACACCCCCTACTACAGAGGTAGGCCTACACATCCCCTACTACAGAGGTAGGCCTACACACCCCCTACTACAGAGGTAGGACTACACACCTCCTACTACAGAGGTAGGCCTACACACCTTCTACTACAGAGGTTGGAGTACACACCCCTACTACCGAGGTAGTCCTACACACCCCTACTACAGAGGTAGGCCTACACACCCCCTAACTACAGAGGTAGGAGTACACACCCCTACTACAGAGGTAGGCCTACACACCTCCTACTACAGAGGTAGGACTACACACCTCCTACTACAGAGGTAGGCCTACACACCCCTAACTACAGAGGTAGGCCTACACACCCCCTAACTACAGAGGTAGGAGTACACTGGTGGGGGGGGGCACCAATATTAGTATTCAACAAGGCTTTTCACTTTGTGTTATACACCTGAACAGTCTCTCTTTCTCTCTCTCTCACCTTTTTGTCTCTCTCCCCGTCTGTCCCCCTGTCTCTCTCTCTCTCTCCCCCCCCCAGAGTTCGAGCCCCTACTGGACTGGCGGTTCTGGAAGGTCCCCCAGGCCTGGGGCTCCACGGACCCCAGCCTGCGCTACGCGTCCAGCCAGCCCAGCGAGTGCTACGATGAGCAGCTGAGCGACTCCTGCATGACGCTCCTCTTGGGCACCTGGTACGGCTCAGAGGACCAGACCCCCCCTGTAGCCCCCCCAGGACCAGACCTGCCCCTGTAGCCCGCCCAGGACCAGACCCTACCCCGTAGCCCCCCCAGGACCAGAGACCCTGCCCTGTAGTCCCCCCAGGACTCCCCACTAAATGACTACATAGAAATATTTATCTTGCTTCTGGATATTTCTCAGTAAAACAGCTTTGGTAGGCGGAAGCTAATTGGTCCACTTGTATTTCCCATGATGCACCTGGACAGGAAACAGAAGGGGACTCCGTGCATCGTGACCGAGTCGTGCAGAGACACCATGACCATGTTCGACTGCCCGCTCTACTCTCTCTCTCACCAGCTGCTCTACTTCCTCATCGCTTCCATGGTAACTAACACACTGATACACACACACAAACACACACTGAATACATACTACAACGATGCTCTATAAAGTCCTAGATGACATTGTTCTCCTCCTGGTTCTCCTCCCTCTCAGAAGGGCTGCAGCAGCCTGCTGAAGGGAGACGTCCGGGAGTCCAGAGCCAACCTGACGGAGGCAGACTACCAGAAGATCTTCTGCTCCAACATGATGAGCAGCAACCAGGAGGCCCTGAAGACCGGCCTGAACGCACACACCCAGGACATCTTCATCGAGAACAGTCGGTACCTCCTCGTCCACTCAGTGGCTCGACGCCTCCACGCCTCCCTCTGACGGCCCTCTCTCTCCTCCTCCCCCTTCTCCTCCTCCCTTTCTCTCCCTCCTCATCCCCTCTCCCCCCCTCCTACCTCCTCCACCCCTCTCCTCCCTCCTCCCATCCCTCCCTCCTCCACCCCTCTCTCCTCCTCCCCTCTCCTCCCTCCTCCTCGCTCTCTCCTCCTCCCTCCTCTCTCCTCCTCCACCTCTCTCCTCCCTCCTCCACCCCTCTCTCCTCCCTCCTTCCTCCTCCTCCACCCCTCTCCTCCCTCCTCCTCCACCCCTCCCTCCTCCTCCTCCCCTCTCCTCCTCCCTCTCCCTCCTCAGTCCTGCTGTGTGGTCTGGCCGGCTTCTCCGACTTCTACAAACCGGACTGGCTGCAGCACATCCTCAGACTGCAGGACCCGACGTCCGGTTGCTTCGGGAGGGATGGTGAGGAGACGGCTGACCGACAAGACACCTTAACTTACCCTGAACTAACCATACACCTAAACTAACCCTGAACCAACCATACACCTAAAGTTTCCTAAACTAACCCTCTCTAACCCAACACCTAAACTAGCCATCTCTAACCAAACACTTCACACCTGTGATGTCTGATGCATGATGGGAAGTGTAGTTGACCAGGTGCTGTGTTCCAGAGCGGGCGATGTCCCAGATCATGGGGGAGGAGCTTCTGGAGCAGCTGCGCCCCCCGCCCCCGCCCCCCAGGAGGGTGAAGCGGAGGGAGAAGACCCTGAGAGGTGAGGCCAATAGGATCACAGAGTTCAGGCTGGGAGGTAGGTCCCAGCGGCTCTGAACCAATAGGATCACAGAGTTCAGACTGAGAGGTAGGTCCCAGCGGCTCTGAACCAATAGGATCACAGAGTTCAGGCTGAGAGGTAGGTCCCAGCGGCTCTGAACCAATAGGACCACAGAGTTCAGACTGAGAGGTGACGCTCTGAACCAATAGGACCACAGAGTTCAGACTGAGAGGTGACGCTCTGAACCAATAGGATCACAGAGTTCAGGCTGAGAGGTGGGTCCCGGAGGCTCTGAACCAATAGGGTCACAGGCTTCAGGCTGAGAGGTGGGTCCCGGAGGCTCTGAACCAATAGGGTCACAGGCTTCAGGCTGAGAGGTGGGTCCCGGAGGCTCTGAACCAATAGGATCACAGAGTTCAGGCTGAGAGGTGGGTCCCGGAGGCTCTGAACCAATAGGACCACTGATTCATCAGGGTCATCGAGAACATTGGAGATGTACGAGTTGTTGAGGGCGCTAGGAAGCACTGGTACTACCCAGTGTAACCAATCAGAACAGTGTTCTCCTCAGCCTCTTGTGTAAACCAATCAGAACAGAGTGTTCCCCTCAGCCTCTCTTTGAGGCCCGTCCTACTCCATGTGATCAGGGTGTCTGACCATATGTCATGTGACCTGCAGACGGGTGCTCCAGTCATGTGACCGGGGTGGCGGTGAGTGCGCTGGGCGGCTACCTCAACTACCAGCTGACGGAGCAGGACATCACCAAGAGACCGCTGGCCCCGCCCTCCTCATAATGGCCCCGCCCCCCTCCTGACGGACCCGCCCCCTCCTGATGGCCCCGCCCACCTCCTGATGGACCCCCTCTCCTGATGGCCCGCCCACCACCTGATTAGCCAGCCCCGCCCACCTCCTGATGGCCCGCCCACCTCCTGATTAGCCAGCCCCGCCCACCTCCTGATGGCCCCGCCCCCCTCATGATGGCCCGCCCCCTCCTGATGGCCCGCCCCCTCCTGATGGCCCACCCCCTCCTGATGGCCCTAACCCCCTCCTGATGGCCCGCCCCCTCCTGATGGCCCACCCCCTCCTGATGGCCCTAACCCCCTCCTGGTGGCCCCGACCCCTCCTGATGGCCCCGACCCCTCCTGATGGCCCCGACCCCTCCTGATGGCCCCGACCCCTCCTGATGGCCCACCCCCTCCTGATGGCCCTAACCCCCTCCTGATGGCCCGCCCCCTCCTGATGGCCCACCCCCTCCTGATGGCCCTAACCCCCTCCTGGTGGCCCCGACCCCTCCTGATGGCCCCGACCCCTCCTGATGGCCCCGAACCCTCCTGGTGGCCCCGCCCCCCTCCTGGTGGCCCCGCCCCCTCCTGATGCCCCCCCCTGACCCTTAGTCTACAGAGGATCTATCTAGAGGATGAAGAGGGCAGGATGTGAGAAACGGGGGCAGACTGGACGGACGTATCACAGACCACGATTTATTATCTACACACCTGTTCAATAAAAATGATGTTACCATGGAGACGTGGTCTTGTCCTAAATGAACCACTAGCAGGACGAACTGGTCTATACATATAAATATAAAGATATAAATATAAAGATATAAATATAAAGATGTAAAGATATACAGGGCTGTGGGGTTCAGCAGTCTGACGACATCACATCCCTGAAGAACCAGCAGGGTTCCTGGTCCCTGTGATGACATCACGGTCTCGGTGAGGTGACGTCATCACGGTCCAGCTATGGCGGTGACACCGCGGCAGGGCGATGACCTCACGGCAGGGCGATGACCTCACGGCAGGGCGATGACCTCACGGCAGGGCGGTGACCTCACTCGTTCCAGCCGATGACCTGGTAGAAGAGGGCCTTGAGGAGGCGCGCCTCGTAGGTGACGCTGTTCCTCCCCAGGGAGGAGGAGGAGGAGGAGGAGGAGCGCTCGTCCTGCAGGGGGGCCTGGATCACCGCCGGCTCCTCCCGGCCGTACACTGGGGGGGGGGGGGGGGGGGGGGGTTATAGATCTCTACATACTATCTGGATACATAGACATAAGACATCGATATAGTAATTTAGATATAAAGATCTACAGTGCAAAGTGTGTGTAGTATTTAGTACACTACACAGTGTAGTGCAGTGTGTAGAACACAGTGAATAGAGTAGTGTATAGTGTGTGTAGTGCAGTGTGTGTACTGTATCATTTGTAGTGTACAGTGTGTGTGTCGGCACAGTGTGTAGTGCACAGTGTGTACAGTGTGTGTGTGTGTGTGTCAGTAGTGTGTAGTGTACAGTGTGAAGTGCACAGTTTGTACAGTGTGTGTGTACAGTGTGTAGTGCACAGTGTGTACAGTGTGTGTGTGTGTGCGTACAGTGTGTAGTGCACAGTGTGTAGAGTGTGGTACCTTCGCAGCGCTCCAGGAACAGCAGGCAGTCCTGCACCACGGCGTCCCTCAGCAGGATCATGTGTTTGGACATGTTCTCCAGCAGGGAGAGGACGCAGCGCTTAGCGTAGAACCACGTGTCTGTCCCCAGCTACACACCCGCACACACACACACACACACACACACACACACACACACACACACACACACACACACACACACACACACACACACACACACACACACACACATACAAATTAGTGTACACACACACAAATTAGTACACACACACACACACACACACATTAGTACACACCCCACCACCCTACATCATGTCTGGGGGAGCCCAGTAACGGTCACCGAGGGGGGGGGGGGGGAAACAGTGTCCATATGCTATACGTGTTTGTGTGTCTTGAGGCGTGTGATGTTCATACCTTCTTGTTGTAGGGCTCTAGACTCTTGATGACTCTAGATATGCCGAAGTCGTAGTTCCCTTTAGCGCAGTACAGCGTGCTGCAGAAACACATACTCAGTACTCACTATACACATTATTATACAGTATCTCTCTGTACTACAGGACAGCAGCTGGTCATTGTCTCTGAGTCTCTCTGGGCTCTCTCACCCGATCACCAGGTTGACGATGCAGAGGTGGAACACCTTCTTGTCCGGGGCGTCGTAGGAGATCTGCTCTTCCTCCTTCTCTATCTTCCTCATCAGCTCCTCCGCCTGCAGACAGGAAGCAGGAAACACAAACCCTCTTATGTAAACAAGAAGTAACATGTCTAGGAGATAAACCCTGAAATAATTCAATCCATTGATAAATATAAATATATAGGGGGTAGTGGTAGTGGTGGTGGTGGGGGTGGAGGTGGTGGTGTGGTGGGGGGGGGTGGTGGTGGTGAGGAGGGGGTGATGGTGGTGGTGGTGGTGGTGGTGGTGGTGGTGGTGGTGGTGGTGGTGGAGGTGGTGGTGGTGGTGGTAGTGGTGGGGGTGGGGGTGGAGGTGGGGGTGGAGGTGGTGGTGGAGGTGGTGGTGGTGCGGTAGGGGTGGTGGTGGTGGAGGTGGTGGTGGGGGTGGTGGAGGTGGTGGTGATAGTGGAGGTGGTGGTGGTGGGGGTGGTGGTGGTGATAGTGGTGATGGTGGTGGGGGTGGTGGAGGGGGTGAGGGGGCTGACCTCCTCGTTCTGGCTGGTCATGATGTAGGAGACACACAGGTTGGCCAGAACCACCGCACTGACGTTAAGGATCTGGAACACACAAAGAGTACTCCATTATATAATAGAGTATTAAATACTATCATAACACCAGAGTATTATAATATATAATAGAGTATTAAATACTATCATAACACCAGAGCTTCAGGCCCTACTGGCTGTGTGTGGTGCGTGTTCAGGCTCCGGTGTGGACCCACGTTGTCGTAGTGCTTCTTGACGATGGGCTCGTAGAACCCGATGGCCTCCTTGTACTTGTTCTCCTGCATGAAGAGGACGTGTGCCACGTTCAGCTTCCAGGTGTCGTGCTCGTTGCAGATCTCCACCGACTTGCGGAAGATCTTCTCCACCATCTGGAAGTTGTCCCGGCTCCAGTAGATCTTGGCCTGGGCCATCAGCACCGGGATGTACCTGTCAGAACCAATCAGACACCAGACTGACCTGTCAGAACCAATCAGACACCAGACAGACCTGCACCAACCAATCAGAGATCAGACAGACCTGCACCAACCAATCAGAGGTCAGATGGACCTTAACACCACCAATCAGAGATCAGGTGGACCTGCACCCCACCAATCAGAGAGGAGTCCTACCTCTCCAGCAGCTGGTCATACTCCTGCACCCCCTTCTTCAGCCCCTGGTCGTCCCGGGCCAACCTGAAATCCTGCACCTTAGACACACAGAGCCTCCTTTAGACCTTTGTGTGTGTGTGTGTGTGTGTGTGTGTGTGTGTGCGCGTGTGCGTGTGCGTGTGTGTGTGTGTGCGTATTTGTGTGTGTGGGGGTGGATGACCTGTTTGGCCAGCTTGCGGAGTTGTTCCGTCAGTTTGCCGTTCATGTCGTCAAACTTCCTGAAGGCCTGTAGAGTAACACACAGCAGAACCGGATCAGACCGGAACCAGAACCGGATCAGACCGGAACCAGAACCGGAACCAGAACCAGAACCGGATCAGACATGAACCTGAACCAGAACCGGATCAGACCGAAACCAGATCAGACAGGAACCAGAACCAAAACCGGATCAGACCGGAACCAGATCAGACAGGAACCAGAACCCGAACCAGATCAGACAGGAACCAGAACCAGAACCAGAACCAGACCAGAGCCGGTGCCTGCAGCCCTAGAGCACCAGGCAGTGGATGGGGCTCAGTGGGCTGAAAGGCCTACCTCCTCGGGGGCGGTCTGGCAGGTGAGCATGGCGTCCAGGAACTCGTACAGGTACTGAGGACAGAGAGGCTGCAGTCAGGACTCTGAGCCACGGTGAGGTACCAACCGTCAGGAGACAGGAACTCACCGGGGACAGGAAGCGGTAGGTGAGGTGGGCGTTCTCCGCAAGGACGTCTGCAGCCAGGTCAAAGTACTGGGACAGGGGAGAGAGAGGACCAGGTGAGGATACCATGAGAGAGAGAGAGAGAGAGAGAGAGAGAGAGAGAGAGAGAGAGAGAGAGAGAGAGAGAGAGAGAGAGAGAGAACCAGGTGAGGGGATAGTCTACCAGGTGGTGTACCAGATAGTGTACCAGGTGGTGTAACAGGTGAGTCTACCAGGTGAGTCTACCAGGTGGTCTACCAGGTGGTGTACCAGGTGAGTCTACCGGGTGGTGTACCGGGTGGTGTCCCGGGTGGTGTCCCAGGTGGTGTCCCAGGTGGTGTACCAGGTGGTGTACCAGGTGGTGTACCAGGTGGTGTCCCAGGTGGTGTCCCAGGTGGTGTACCAGGTGGTGTACCAGGTGGTGTACAAGGTGGTGTACCAGGTGGTGTCCCAGGTGGTGTACCAGGTGGTGTACCAGGTGGTGTACCAGGTGAGAGCAGTACCTCATACTTGCAGTAGAGCAGCAGCAGGTTCCCGAAGGTGACCGGGGGGAAGGGGTCCTGCTGCAGGAGGAAGGCCAGCTTCTCGAAGCCCTCCGAGGGACGCCGCTCCATGTTCAGCAGGGCCTGGTTGTGGAGGGTCACGGGGTCCAGCTCCTACACACACACACACACACACACACACACACACACACACACACACACACACACACACACACACACACACACACACACACACACACACACACACACACACACACACGGGGGGAAGGGGTGCGATGGGGGTTATGGTATGTAGGTCAGTGGGTCAGTGGGTTAGTGGGTGGTGGTAGGTCAGTGTGCGCGGGTCGTATCAACTGTGGGTTCAAACAGTCGACGGTGGTATGTGTTGATGTGTGTACGACACGCTGGAGAGAGTGTGAAGGCGTGTCCTTCACACTCTTAACTGTGTAGCAACTGCAGTATCATCTATCATGGCTGTAACACGGGAATTGATTAGCCTAGCGATTGTGGTACTTGCACTTGGTTCTATGAACATCCTTTCTGTACCGCGATATATTGATGCACTTCTTATGACAAATGTACTTTATTGTAAGTCGCTTTGGATAAAAGCGTCTGCTAAATGCCCCAAATGTAAATGTGTCCTCACCTCGTCTGTCCGGGGGGGCATGTCTGTCAGCGCGTCCTGAGCCCCCTCCACTGTGGGATCAGATGAGAGGACGAACACATGACCGACTGTACCTCTACTGCAGCACAACTTGGATATGCAAACTAGATCTATAGATCTAAATGTAGCTGGATATGGCTATACTGTAGATCTATAGATCTATGTGTAGATCAATGTGCAGATGGATACTGATCTGTGTGCGTCTCACGGTTCCTGAGCTGGAACTGGACGGCGGCCTTGAGGTTGAAGGCCTCGATCAGCGCCGTCTGCTGGAGGGTCAGGGTGTTGCCCACGCTGCGCACCTCCACGCCCTCTGTCGTCATGCCGACACTCAGCTCTGCAGGGGGAGGCGACCCAGGGGTCAGGGTTAGGGGTGTGTGTGTGTGTGTGTGTGTGTGTGTGTGTGTGTGTGTGTGTGTGTGTCTGTGTCTGTGTCTGTGTCTGTGTCTGTGTCTGTGTCTGTGTGTGTGTGTGTGTGTGTGTGTGTGTGTACCAGGGTGCTCCCGGATCCCTCTCTCGATGATCTCTGCGATGTGCTTCAGAGCCGCGCTGTAGTTCTTCATGCTGTAGTAACACAGAGCCATGTTGTAGGACAGGTCTGAGGGAGGGAGGAGAGGGGGAGAGGAGGGGGGAGGAGGAGAGGGGGGGAGGAGAGAGGGGGAGAGAGGAGAGAGGGGGAGAAGAGGGGAGAGGAGAGAGAGGGAGAGGAGGAGAGGGGGAGAGAGTTAATGTCAGACCTGAATGTATGAATATAGAATGTATACAGTGCTCAGTATAAATGTATGCAGGGTGAAGTATAAATGTATACATTGTGCAGTATAAATCCAGTGCATTTTGCAGTATAAATGTACACAGAGTGCAGTATAATGTACACATTGTGCAGTATAACGTACTTGTGTGCAGTATAATGTACACATTGTGCAGTAAAATGTACTCGGTGTGCAGTATAATGTACTCAGTGCTCAGTATAATGTACTCAGTGCTCAGTATAATGTACTCAGTGCTCAGTATAATGTACTCGGTGTGCAGTATAATGCAGTGTGCAGTCTAATGTACTCGGTGTGCAGTATAATGCAGTGTGCAGTCTAATGTACTCGGTGTGCAGTATAATGCAGTGTGCAGTCTAATGTACTCGGTGTGCAGTATAATGTACTCGGTGTGCAGTATAATGCAGTGTGCAGTGTAATGCAGTGTGCAGTATAATGTACTCGGTGTGCAGTATAATGCAGTGTGCAGTCTAATGTACTCGGTGTGCAGTATAATGCAGTGTGCAGTCTAATGTACTCGGTGTGTACCTGGCTGGTAGCCCAGGGCCTGCTGGGCCGAGGTGAACCTCCTTCGGGCCTCCTCGTACTGCTCCTCGCGGTAGAGGAGGCAGCCCATCTTCACCTCGTAGTCCGGCTCCTCCTGGGGCAGCTGCTCCACCAGGGCCTGTCCTCACAACACACATTACACACACATTAGATACACACATTACATAGACATAACACACACATTAGATATACATATGACAGACACAATACACATACATTAAATACACATTCACTATACATTAAACACAAATTAAATACACATTCACTATACATTAAACACAAATTAAATACACATTCTGGGGCAGCTGAGGCTGAACATTGAGGGATCAGACACAATCAAACCTACAATAAACCGGCTCCAACATCACCGCCAAGTGTTGGTGATGACGAAGAGGAGGAAGAGGACGTTACCTTAGCAGCGGAATACTCTTCCTCTCCGTATTTGATGGCAGCCTGTAGCTTGATCATCTAATACAAAGAGAGGAGAAGATTAATCATCTGACACAGAGTGGCTGTTACTGTATGTGTAGTGTGTAGTGTGTAGTGAGGTGTAGTGTAGTGTGTGTAGTGTAGTGTAGTGTAGTGTAGTGTAGTGTAGTGTAGTGTAGTGTAGTGTAGTGTAGTGTGTGTAGTGTAGTGTAGTGTAGTGTGTGTAGTGTAGTGTAGTGTAGTGTAGTTTGTGTGTGTGCGTGTCTGTGTGTCTGTATGTGTATGTGTATATGTGCATATGTGTGTGTGTGTGTGTGTGTCTGTGTGTGTCCGTGTGATTCCGTGTGTGTGTGTCCGTGTGCATGTGCGTGTACCCTGGTATAGGTGCTGGGGTTGTCCAGCAGGAAGCTGGCCTTCATGGCCTCCGGGTAGCAGCAGGCGCGGGCCAGGGCCTGGGCGTGGTACAGCCGGTACTCCTCCACCTCGGGGTGCAGCAGGCTGAGCTGCTCGTAGCAGTCGGCCGCCGTGCTGAAGTCCTGCGTGTGGAAGCAGCAGTAGCCCAGCAGGGACAGGGCTGCCCGGGACTACAGGGGGACAACACGCTGAGTCAGGACAGCATCATACAGCAGCCTGTAGACTCAGGGCCGTCCACAGAGTGTTACACAGGAGGTAACACTCTGAGAGGACAACCACTACAAGATAAAGGACTGAGAATACCAGAGGAAGGCAACGCATCTCACAGCTGGTATTACTAGAAGGGCCAAGCTGCCCAGACCCTCCCCCTAGACACACGAGCCAGCCCCTTCCTGTAAACAGGAAGGGGCTGGCTCTGTAAACAGGAAGGGGTTGGCTCTGTAAACAGGAAGGGGTTGGCTCTGTAAACAGGAAGGGGCTGGCTCTGTAAACAGGAAGGGGTTGGTTCTGTAAACAGGAAGGGGTTGGAAGGTGGGTGTAGTAGGGCTGGGCAATAATTCGATTACGATTATTGATCGCAATAAAACTCACGTTGATTACAACGATAAGGCAGTAGTTCATATTTTATATATCAAAGTTCAGTTCATGTGCCAGGGCCTTTGTTCATCCACTTTTTAACTTTTTATGCATTGGTTGTGCCTCTACAAGATTTAAGATGTTTTCTGAATCCCTGCCAAAGGAGTTTAATGTGAAAGAAGTCAGAGCTTTTATTTGTATTTACATTATTTTCAATAGGTTACAACAAGGCCAGCTACCTTATATTGTTCTGTTGGGGGCAGATAAAACATGTTTGTGAAGTTAAATGTTTATATTTATGTGATACGGTAATAAACAAAAGTGTATGGTTTAACTAATGAACACTCTGGTTTCTTCAGGCTTCAGCAGTATCAAATTATATATCGTGATTAATATCGAAAAAATAATCCTGATAATAATTTTTGCAGTATCGCCCGGCCCGAGCGTGCAGCTGTGGGTCCGACCTTCATGTGTTTCTCCAGCTGGTGGTTGAGGATCACGATAGCGTCTCCATAGCGACACTCTTTGATCTGGAGTAAAGGAGAAAAGGAGCTTGATGAGATGGATGCCTATCTAGATAGCTCTAGATGTATCAATAGATATCTATCTATATAGCTATAAATGTATCAATAGATATCTATCTACATAGCTATAGATGTATCAATAGATATCTATCTAGATAGCTATAGATGTATCAATAGATATCTATCTATATATAGATAGATATCTATTGATACATCTATAGCTATCTAGATAGATATCTATTGATACATCTATAGCTATATATAGCTATAGATGTATCAATAGATATCTAGCTAGATAGCTATAGATGTATCAATCTATGAATATAAATAGCTATAGAAGTATACAATAAAGATATAGATTATTTTTTTCATCTTAATGGCTAAATAGCTAAAGACAATATATGCACACACATATAGCTACAGATGTGCACAATATATACAAACACAAATAGCTTTAGCTTTATACAATATATAAACACATAAGAGCTATAGATATACAGTATACACACACATATAACTATAGATATATACACAATAGATGTATACAGTATACACACATAACGCTATAGATATATACAACATACATATTCATAGATAAGGGAAGATAAGTAGTTGGTCGTTCCTTAGCAGACCGAACAGATGTTGTTATATCCCAGCTCCTCCGAGGCTAACGGGCTAACATGCTAACAGGCTAATAGGTAGCCCTACCAGGCGGTAGATGGTCGCAGTGTATTCTCCGTCCTTGATGACCGTGGGGGTCATGATGTCTACGGAGGGTCGGCGGTCGGTGGGACGCCGGGTTGTGGGTCAGAACGGGAATCGATCCCTCAGCTCGGAGCTACCGATGGCTACGAGTCGAACGCCTGTGAACGGTTACTAGGCAACAGCAGCAAACCCGGAAACGGACATCCCGACGGAACGTACAAGGGCCAATCAACTCTCCGGAGACAGATTCTCTCCATTAAACAGCCAATCAACTCTCCGGATACAAATGCAACTCCTAACCAACGTTCTTTTCATGGAAGTTTGTTGTTCATTAATTTTAGTTAAGCGCATTACTATTGTTTCATTATTAAACGTTTTGCGTTGTAGTGACTCATACTATGGACTCGACAAATACTCTATCTTTCTTTCTTTCTTTCTTTCTTTCTTTCATTCTTTCTTTCTTTCTTTCTTTCTTTCTTTCTTTCTTTCTTTCTTTCTTTCTTTCTTTCTTTCTTTCTTTCTTTCTTTTCTTTCTTTCTTTCTTTCTTTCTTTCTTTCTTTCTTTCTTTCTTTCTTTCTTTCTTTCTTTCTTTCTTTCTTTCTTTCTTTCTTTCTTTCTTTCTTTCTTCCTTCCTCGATCAACTTACCATATAAAAGATAACTAGTTTGAGGCTGGTAAACCAATGATGAGCTCATTCTTTAACTCTGTCCCAAGCGCGCATGCTGGCACGCCGCAAGCGCGAAAACACGTCTTAACACACACACACACACAAACACACACCCACACACACACACACGCAGACGAACACGCAGACACACACGCAGTCACACACACACACACACACACACACACACACACACACACACACACACACACACACACACACACACACACACACACACACACACACACACACACACACACACACACACACACACACACATAAAAGAAACATAAAAGGACAGTGTGGGGAGACAGGACGGAGAGAGTGTCGGGGCGCATGCGCTCCCTCATTATTAGATAGGAAATTGATAACAAGAGGGAAAAAAGGTCTAGGAGGGAGGAGAGACCGCCTTCGTTGGAGAGCAGCAGAGAAGGGTAGGGTGGTGGAGGTTAGGGTGGAGGTTAGTGTAGGTTAGGGTGGAGGTTAGGGTGGAGGTTAGTGTAGGTTAGGGTGGAGGTTA
Organism: Gadus chalcogrammus; assembly: GCF_026213295.1. NCBI lineage: Eukaryota > Metazoa > Chordata > Actinopteri > Gadiformes > Gadidae > Gadus > Gadus chalcogrammus. The sequence goes on along the minus strand of NC_079413.1, from coordinate 629,280 downwards.
GGGTGGTGGAGGTTAGGGTAGAGGTTAGGGTGGTGCAGGTAAGGGGGGAGGTGAGGGTGGAGGTTAAGGGGGAGGTTAGTGTAGGTTAGGGTGGAGGTTAGGGTGGTGGAGGTTAGGGTAGAGGTTAGGGTGGTGGAGGTAAGGGGGGAGTTGAGGGTGGAGGTTAAGGGGGAGGTTAGGGTGGTGGAGGTTAGGGTGGAGGTTAGTGTAGGTTAGGGTGGAGGTTAGGGTGGTGCAGGTTAGGGTGGAGGTTAGGGTGGTGGAGGTAAGGGGGGAGGTGAGGGTGGAGGTTAGGGTGGAGGTTAGGGTGGTGGAGGTTAGGGTAGAGGTTAGGGTGGTGGAGGTAAGGGGGGAGGTGAGGGTGGAGGTTAAGGGGGAGGTTCGGTGGGCAGCCTGGGCTGGAGGAGGTTGGGCTGGGCAGGCGGGGAGAGGGGAGTGTGTTCCAGGCTGTCTCCATCCTCCCTTCACTCTCCTTCAGGACCTCCAGGCTGTCTCCATCCTCCCTTCACTCTCCTTCAGGACCTCCAGGCTGTCTCCATCCTCCCTTCACTCTCCTTCAGGACCTCCAGGCTGCCCTCGTCTCTGCAGGTCAGTCCAGTCGGTCCGTGATTAGCTGCTTGGTTAGAAGGCTCAGAAGAAACTGGCTTTAAGTCTGTTCCACGGTTATGAAACTGGCTGTTAAAGTGTCTTTCAAGGTTAAGAAACTGTCATTTTAAGTCTGTTTCAAGGTTAAAAAACTGGCTGTTCAAGTGTCTTTCAGGGTTAAGAAACTGGCTGTTTAAGTGTGTTTCAAGGTTAAGAAACTGGCTGCTTAAGTGTCTTTCAAGGTTAAGAAATTGGGTGTTTAAGGGTGTTTTCAAGGTTGAAAAACTGGTTGTTCAAGTGTCTTTCAAGGTTAAGTAACTGGCTGTTTAAGTGTGTTTCAAGGTTAAGAAACTGAATATTTAAGTGGGTTTGGTCATTAAGAAACCGTCTGTTTAAGTGTTTTTTTTAGTAATTAAGAAACTGTCTATTTAAGTGTTTATTCATTAAGAAACTGGCTGTTAAAGTGTCTTTCAAGGTTAAGAAACTCTCTGTTTAAGTGTATTCGGTCATGAATGAACAGTCTGTCTAAGTGTTGACTTTGTATGGTCTCTCTACACAAACGTTTCATTCCATCTGTTTGTCCTCTTGAACACCTCACTTCTCCACAGGAGCTGGCATCGTCATGGCGATCAAACTGACCATGCTGCTGTTATTGGCCATTGCCATGGTAACGGTGTTGGCTCAGAAACGACGGCCGAAGGCCAAAGCGGCCGACGAGTGGAACTACAGGGATGGCTGTGAGCTCCAGAACCCCTTAATGCCCGACCCTTAACCTCTGACCCTAACTCTGACCCTTAACCCCTGATCCTAACCTTGACCCTTAACCTCTGATCCTAACCCTGACCCCTAATCCCTGACCTTTAGCCCCTATTGCTTACTCCCAATCTGTCAGAAAGATACCCTCTGTGTCTGTTGTCGGTCACCTGTCGGTCTATCTGATTCCCTACCTGTCTGTCCCCCAGCTCAGAATGTGAACACGCGAGGCGTGTCCAACCTGACAGAGGTTCTGGATAACTGGAGGTATGACATCATCACCCAGATCAAAGGAGCGCTGCAGAACGACCACCAGTCCCTCCTCCCCGACTACCACAGGTGAGTGGGCGGAGACTGTATGACTAACACAGGTGAGGGGGTGGAGTCTTTATGACCACCACAGGTGAGGGGGTGGAGTCTTTATGACCACCACAGGTGAGGGGGTGGAGTCTGTATGACTCCCACAGGGGAGTGGGCGGAGACTGTATGACTAACACAAGTGAGGGGGTGGAGTCTTTATGACCACCACAGGTGAGGAGTGGAGTCTGTATGACCACCAGAGGTGAGGGGGTTGAGTCGGTATGACCACCACAGGTGAGGGGGTGGAGTCCTTATGACCACCACAGGTGAGGGGGTGGAGTCTTTATGACCACCACAGGTGAGAGGGTGGAGTCTTTATGACCACCGCAGCTGAGTGGGCGGAGTCTTTATGACCACCAAAGTTGAGGGGGCGGGGTATGTATGACTACCACAAGTGAGTGGGCGGAGTCTGTATGACTAACACAGGTGAGGGGGCAGAGACTTTATGACCACCACAGGTGAGGGGCGGAGTCTTTATGATGAAGGGGCGGAGTCATCAAATCTCTTAAATACTCCACCCCCTCACCTGTGGTAGACAACCATCAAAATGTGACTCCATCCGTACCTCGAGTCAGGCGTCCTACCCGCACGTCACTTAAACAACAACTCTGATCTCATCTGTCTGTTGGCCTCACGGTTGGAGGCAGGTGTGGTCAGACCAGGGCCGGTCTCCGATCCTCTGCAGATGTACTTGACAGTGGAGCGTGGCAGGGCCTGGTCGACACATTACAGCGTTTCATTATCCTGCGTTAGTGAGTACGGACGGCCGGTGAGGCTGAAGCCCTGTCTGCTGTGCTGACTGTGTGATGGGGCTGGTTGGTGCAGTCTGATCCGTCTCCAAGCTACGGCTGTTTGGATCAACAGGTTCCCAGAGGGTTCTCCAGTCCTGGGAAGGTTCCCACTTCCCACAGCAATGCAGTGTTTGCTGCCCACTGTGGTGGACAAGGTTATAAAGACTCTGTTGGACCACACCCTGCCATTATGGCTGTGATGGCCAGGGCCGGGGTGTGGGGAGGAAACGGAACAGCTCCTGACCGAACTGAGGTCTGGACTCGTCCGGGCTGGATATAGATCTCTTACATTGAAGTTGAAGTCCTCTGTTAACACTTCTACTCAAGTGACTTCATATAGTATAGGCCAATATCAAAGTAATATCATCAATATCATAAGTATCTTAAATGCTTCATTGGGGGTAACTCTCTTCCTTGCTGGAATATATGTAGTCTTACTCTTGTTGGTGTTGGGCATCCGTGGCTTACTGGTAAAGGAGTTGGACTGGTAACCGGAGGGTAACCTGTTAGAGTCTCAACCATTACACAAAAAATGTGGACGGGGGGAGTATTTGTGCAGCACTCTCCTACGTACTCATCCACAGATGAGGTGTCCTCCAGCCGAGGCAGGCGAAACCCCCAACTGCTGCACTGGGGCCGCCCACCGCGAGCGCTGGACCATATGTTCAGACACGAGCACCCCAAGGCCGCTACTGTGCCAAGAGGGAAAAAGTGATGATGATGATGATGATGATGATGATGATGTATGCCTGGTAGTCTGGATTTATTTGTTCTATTTGACATTGTTTTTTTACTTTCTTATTTGATCCCATAATAGTCTGTTGTCCTGGCAACATAATAATATTATTCCACTGTTCCTCGTCGTGGCTTCATCCTCCTCTTCATCTTGCTCTGGTTCAGAGCGTCACCCAACACTGCCTCTGTTTCTCTGAGCTCATTGTGTTACGCTTGCCTCTGCCCCCCCTTGCTGCCCCCTGGTGGTCGGTTTTGTGGTGGTTTCTGTGGTCTGCGGGGGTTCACCCTCCGCAGCACTAACCAGGTCATGTGACCTCTCCCGCTCCAGGATCCAGCCCCTCTCCGAAGCCCTGGATGACCTCTACAAAGAGTTCAACGCCCTCAAGTCCCACCTCGGCGAACTCACCGAAAAGTTCACCGCCATAGAAACGTTCATCGATGAGGTCAAAGCAGGACGCTCCAGTAGCCCCGCCCCCGGCCCCGCCCCTGCCCCTGCCCCCGCCCCCATTCCAGGTCCGACCAGAAGGAAGGTGATCAGGAAGAAAGTCATAAACCACTGAGCAGCCAATTCCATCGCTTCTTTTATCGTTGTAATCCCACCCATATAATCCCATCCCACCAGCAGCTCCTCCCTCCGTTACCTCTCCTGAATATCCTTAAGGTAGTTAGGCTAATGATAATGTAGCTAATGCTTTTTCGGCATCGTTCCCCTCTAGTCTAGACACCCTCAAACTATAGCCAGGTGTATGAAGCTAAAGCTAAGTTTATAACTAGAACCCACTCTAGCTAAGTTCATAACTATAGCTTACTTTAGCTAGGTTTAAGCCTAGAACCAACTAGGTTTATAACAAAAAAAAACTCTAGCTGAGTTTAGAACTAGAACTAAATAAAAAGCAACTTTCTCCTCCTTTCTATTGGATATGCACAATGTTTTTACTGCTACCTTTAATAAATACAATTTATTGCAATAAAATGTTGTTGCTGTTTGACTAAAGCACACAATCATTTTTAGGAGTTGATCCCCGCCCCTCTCCTCTCCACTCCACCCCTCTCCTCCCCTCCTCTCCTCTCCACTCCACCCCTCTCCTCCCCTCCTCTCCTCTCGTCTCGTCTCCTCCTCCTCCATCCTCTCCTCTCCTCTCCTCCTCTCCTCTCCTGTCCTCTCCTCCTCCTCTCCTCCCCCTTTCCTGTCCTCTCCCCTCCTCCCCTCCACTCCTCTCCCCTCCTCTCCTCCCCCTCTCCTCCTTTATTTTCCTCCCCTTTCCTCCCCCTCTCCTGTCCTCTCCTCCCCCTCTCCTCTCCTCCTGTGCTCTCCACTCCTCTCCTCCACTCTCCTCTCCTCTCCTCTCCTCCTCTCCTCTCCTCTCCCCACCTCTCCTCTCCTCCTCTCCCCTCCTTTCCTTTCCTCTCCTCTCCTCTCCTCTCCTCTTCTCCTCCCCTCTCCTCTCCTCCTGGAGTGATGGTCTGAGTTGCAGTAGCACATCGGATCCTCTAAAAGGCAGCATTGCTGCGTCAGAACCAGGTCTGTTTCACGAAGGAAAGAGAAAAAAAGAAATAGAGAAGCCATATTTGGGTGGGTTCTGATAGCCTCTGTGTTAAAATGAGCATTTCACAGATAATATATCGTTTTTGGCTGGAGATCAAGTATACCTTCTAAATGATACAGGAGGTGTCTCTACAACCGTGAAAATGCCTTGTTTGGAATAGAGATGTGAGCAAGTCAAACAACATTAACAACATTCTCTCTCCCTCTCCCTCTCTCTCTCTCTCTCTCTCTCTCTCTCTCTCTCTGACCTAGAAAGATAGAGAGACAACCGATTAGAGAGACAGAGAGAGAGAGATGAACTGACCGCCGTGGAATTGTATCTGAATGTTAGCAAGACCTTAGCAGAACATTGACGGAACATTCAAATGTTGCCAAAACCTTAGCAGAAAGTTAGCAAAACACATACTGATTTGACAAAGTAGTGTGAAATGGCTTGGTTTTTTCTAAAACCAAGCCATTGTCTTTGTGTGTGTGTGTGTGGCTGTGTATGTGTGTGTGTGTGTGTGTGTGTGTGTGTGTGTGTGTGTGTGTGTGTGTGTGTGTGTGTGCGTGCGTGCGTGCGTGCGTGCGTGCGTGCGTGCGTGCGTGCGTGCGTGCGTGCGTGCGTGCGTGCGTGCGTGCGTGCGTGCGTGCGTGTCCGGTTGCCTCACTTGATGCCGTAGGCGAGGATGATGAGTCCGATGAGGACCCCGATGGTGCCGTCCAGGTACCACACGTCGGGGTGGTGCCTGTACACCTCAGCACTCACCAGGATGGAGAAGCCCATGGCGCCCCCCACCAGGGAGTTGAACGCTGTCCCCGAAGAAAAACACCATGAGGGTCCACCTCTCCCATAGACATTGTCATAATGTTATGAGAAAATGTGCGTTTCATCAGAATGCTACTAAAACGTTAAGGGAGAGTGAGCAACACTGTCCTGGATCAATAAAGTATAATTGTATCTTATAATGCTATAAAAACCTTACGTTAGCAGAACATTAGAATGATGTTACTAACTTTCTGATTTTAAGTAAGAAACAGGGGTAAACCTCTTAACGACACAGAGCTGAGTTAATGAACTAAATAAACAACTCAACCAACATGTTAACGAGTTAAATTAACAAGGGGACAAACATGTTAACAAGGTCAATTAACAACTCAACCAACATGTTAACGAGGTCAAACAAGGGAACCAACCAGCATGCCCTCAGGTCTTCATACAACCTGTCTCACACACAGGGTTCCCGTCTGTCACAACCTGTCTCACACACAGGGTTCCCGTCTGTCACAACCTGTCTCACACACAGGGCTCCCGTCTGTCACAACCTGTCTCACACACAGGGCTCCCGTCTGTCTGCTCAGTGAGCAGCCGGCGTCGGGAGGACAGTGAGGAACGACTCATTCATATGAAATCCTTCTGGTTCAGAGTTGACTGCTTGAAGTTCTTATAGTGTTTTCCGAATGCTTCCTCACTTAACGCGAAAGCTTAGACAGAAACATCAGAACCTTAACTTGTGTAACCATGTGTAAACACTTGGGGTTTTATCCTGTAACCCATTGTAAAACACTAGACATTATTTCTTACATTAGACACTTCACCATGCTTTCTCTTAGTGTAATAGTCTTTTCTCTTAGGAAGGTTCCTCTCTCTCTCTCTCTCTCTCTCCCCCCCCCCCCCCTCCCCCCCTCTCTCTCTCTCTCCCTCTCGCTCCCCTGTGTGTTGGTGGAGCCTGTAGTGGGAGTGCTGATGCTCTTATATGTAGATATGAGGACATTATGGTGCAGACACTCACTCATCCACATCACCTCCAGCTGAACCCCTCTGCTCTCATACCAGGAAACAGGGGGACACTAGCATGCTAAATGACGATCCTTTATCTTCCTAACTATGAGGTCAAATCTAAACTGAGGTTTACTAATCGATGATTACATTTAAGTGGTGCAACACATCTGAAATGAGTTTTAAAGTTGAGATAAACTCATTTTTAAACTTTCCTTTTGTCATCTACCAAACTCTGAGGATCCCTGATCCATCTTAGCAGTATATATAGTGAAGTATACTAAGGTGTCTTTGGAACACACACAGTCATGACGTCTTGGGAACATCTAAACGTTGCTTTCTCCACCATGTTACAAACTTAATTTTATTAGCCTATACTTCCACCTGGAGGTACAGCAGGAAACGGCAACTGAAAACCAAGCGGAAGGCTTTTTCCTCGGGACCGTTCTTTATATATCATTATCTTTATATAATATACATTGTATGTAATGTTTATCTGCAGTAATATATAGTATATATATATATATATATATATATATATATATATATATATATATATATATATAGATATATATAAATATAAATATCTTTAATATATACACATAGAAATTACGTATCATATCAATACATCCCCTGCCTACACCATCAACAGGAAAGCCAATCACATCCATTAACCAATTCTCGCTCGCAGAACTCACGAGGAACACGGATCATGTTGAAGATAAGTTGTTTATTAGCTCCGGCTAACAAGCATAGCTTGTAGGGGACCGTGCTCTAACAAGCTAGGCTTGTTAAAGACAGTGCTCATCATTTCCATGAAGCCGCTGATAACCTGAACGATACAGAGCTGTAAATACAGGCTTCTGTATTATAAAGTCTGAAGGGTCTGAATTCAGGCCGACCTTGACAGTAAACACAGGCTACATTAGGCCGAACAAATACGATGAAATGAACCCAAGCTTTGCAGTGTGTGTGTGTGCGTGTGCGTGTGCGTGTGTGTGTGTGTGTGTGTGTGTGGAGCGGTCACTCGAGGAGCTGAACCGCCTCTCTGTCCGCCGCCTCCCCGCGGGTCCCGGGCGGGGTCAGGGCCTCCTGGTTCCTGAGCCCGGGCCTCCCCACCTCCTCTCTCCTCAGCCTCCGCTCCCTCTGGCTCCACAGCAGTCCCAGGATCTCCTCTTTCCGCACGGCCATGGCCTCGGACCTCCTCCTCCGCTCCTCCACCTCCTCCTCGTCCTCCTCCCGCCCTCCTCCTCCTCTCCTCTGCGACCCGGGACGGGTCGCCCCGGGCCCGACGGAGGTTTTGCTCCCTGAGCTCCGGGCCACCGGGAGCCGCTGGCTGATGTCTGCGGAGATGAGGCGCGACTCGAGCGGCGGGAGGAGCGCCACGGAGCCCCACAGCTGGCCGGCGTGGGACACGTCGGCGGGCGAGGAGCCGTGGAACACAGTGAGGTGCACCTCGTAGCCCCGCGGCTCCTCTGACCCCCGCTGGGACATCGGTTTGAGGAGGCGCTTTGTAAAGATGTGTAAAGATATTGAAAAAATAAGTACAATTACGGATAAACAAATCAAACGACTCCCAACAAAAACATTAAACTCTACGAATAAACTCTGACACGGAGTTAACTGGCGCACATCCTCCTATGTTGTCTGCTCTGGTTACCATGGAGACGTGGCTCCGCCCCCTGCCGCGCGGGGCCGTTTAAATAGAGAGGAGCCGAGCTGTCAGCATCCTTCCTGCCTCTACCTGCTCAACTCAGACCACTCATACTAGTACCACTGCTACTACTAATACTGCTACTTTTACCACTACTACTACTAATCCCACTGCTACTAATACTGCTGCTGACCAGGTGAGTGGGGAGTTTTTTTTGTCCAATAGGAATAAAGAATCTTACTGATGTTTTCTAGAACTGATGTTTGATGAGACATCGTATCGGATTGATGTCGTATTGGACATCGTATGTTAGATTGATCTGGGATTCTGACAGCTAGCTCAAATATGTCTGGGGTCAACACAGTAGCGTCGTCGTACTGAAGACCGAGGTGTAGTTGGGTGTAGTTGGGTGTAGTTGAGTCTAGTTGGGTGTAGTTGGGGGGTGTCGGCGTGTGACTGGAGGGTTTTGGTGTAAACGTAAAGGTTGACTGCCCCGCTGCCCTTATAAGGCAGGGCCGGTGGTTAGCATGCTATCAGGCGCGGGGCAGCCTAACATGGGCATGGCACTGGGCCTTCTGCTGGCCGCCGCTCTTATCAACGTCTTGCTTTACATGTTTAATGTCCTCCGCCGCCAGAAGAACCAACATCTGAGCAGCATCCATCAGTGAGTCGACATGCAAAACACACACACCTGGGGTGAGGGAGGGAGGGAGGAAGGGAGGGGGGGAGGGGGGAGAGAGGAAGAGAGGGAGAGAGGGAGAGAGGGAGAGGGAGTGGGAGATGGGAGATGGACTGAGAGAGAGAGAGAGAGAGAGGGAGAGAGAGAGAGAGAGAGAGGGGAGGGAGAGGGAGAGAGAGAGAGAGAGAGAGAGAGAGAGAGAGAGAGGAGAGGGAGAGGGAGAGGGAGAGGGAGAGAGAGAGAGAGAGAGAGAGAGAGAGAGAGAGAGGGAGAGGGAGAGGGAGAGGGAGGGAGAGGGAGAGAGAGAGTGTGATGGATGGACAGAGGGAGAGAATGAGCTGGTAGAAAATTGTAGAAATTTTACTAAGTGTATATTACATATGATTATGACCTTAAAAGGTGTGTGTGTGTGCGTGTGTGTGTGTGCGTGTGTTTGTTACAGGTCAGAGGTCACAGTGAGCGGTGAAGCCGGACTCTCTAACCCAGCAGTGCTGTACGTAGAGAAGGGCTCCTCTGATGTCATCACGACCCCACTAGACCACGCCCACTCAGACCACGCCCACTCAGACCACACCCACCCGGATCAAGCCCACCCCGGCCACGCCCACTCTGCTGACATGGCAGACCCCAGCGTTGACGACGCCAAGTTCCTCTTCCTGGAGAACGACTTCAGCAGCAGCGTTGCGCAAGCTGATTGGTCGGCCAAGAAGATGGTGTGGATCCCTTCGGAGAGGGAGGGCTTTGAGGCTGCGAGCGTTACCAAGGAGACGGGAGATGAGGTACCACTTCCTGTCTGGACCGCATGCTAATAAACAAGCGGACAATGCTATCAATAGTACTATCTTGATGGCTCTATATTAGGGATACCTGGACGGGGCTGACATAATTGCTACTTTGGTTACACTAGCGTTAGTGTTACCCGGACAATGATGCCATTAGTTGTTCCCAGATGACGCAAAAATTAGATTACGCGGACGATTCTAATACCCCCAAGAGGTCGAGCGCTGTGGGACTACTGGATCCTCCGTGAGGCGAGAGAGGGTCAGAGGGATGGGGGGTGGGGTCTGATGCTGCCCTCCTCCTGCAGGTGCTGGTGGAGCTGTCCAACGGGCAGAAGCTGAAGGTGAACAAGGAGGACGTCCAGAAGATGAACCCGCCCAAGTTCAACAAGGTGGAGGACATGGCGGCGCTCACCTTCCTGAACGAAGCCTCGGTGCTGCACAACCTGAAGGACCGCTACTACTCCAGCCTGATCTACGTCAGTCCCCCTCACACCCCCCTACCCCACCCTACCCCACCCTACACCGTCCTACACCATCTTACACCAGCCTACACCACCCTACACCAGCCTGTACAGTAAACAACCTTACAGAACCCTACACCACCCTACACCACCCTACATCACCCTACACCGTCCTAAACCACCCTACACCACCTTACACCGTCCTTAACCATCCTACACCACCTTACACAGTACACAACCTTACAGAATCCTACACCACCCTACGTTACCCTACACCCCCCTACATCTCCCTACACCACCCTACACCAGCATACACCACCCTGCGAGCCCATACACCACCCATACACATCCATTCCCCACCCTACAGCCCCACCCTGATAGTATTGAGTAGTATCACTTGGTTCTGCATACAGGGGTATAATATGGTAGTACAGTACTACTAACCAGTGGCACTAACTAGTAGCACTTACTAGTAGCACTAACAAGTACTGTGTGTGCAGACGTACTCTGGGCTGTTCTGTGTGGTGGTGAACCCCTACAAGATGCTGCCCATCTACTCAGAGAAGGTGGTGGAGATGTACAAGGGGAAGAAACGCCATGAAGTCCCACCACACATCTACTCCATCACAGACAACGCTTACAGGAACATGATGCAAGGTCTGAATGCCTGTCTGTCTGTCTGTCTGTCTGTCTGTCTGTCTGTCTGTCTGTCTGTCTGTCTGTCTGTCTGTGTGTTAATATATTTGGGCAGGTTATCTATTTACATCTCTGTAAGAGCTCCAAACAAACAAGGATCCCCTGGAGAGCTGGCCTAGCATCAATTTTGACGTAGCCATAGCAAAGAGCCTATACATCCCTATAAAAATACACGCTATACCACAGCCAATATATTAGGAGAGGACACATGACCTAGCTAGATTCATTCTTCAGTAGGAAGAATGTTCTTCTGTACCTATAGCAGATGGGTCCTCACCTTCAGTTACTGGTAATTGGCTAATATCACTTAATATAGTCTCTGTCTCCCCTCTTTCTCTCGATCTCTCCTCTCGTCTCATCCTTCATCTCTGATCTCCCTCTCGTCTCCTCTTCCTCTCTCTTCTCTCTCTCTCTCTCTCTCTCTCTCTCTCTCTCTCTCTCTCTCCCCCATCTTGTGTCTCTCTGCAGACCGTGAGGATCAGTCCATTCTTTGCACGTGAGTACACACATCCTGCTACAACTCACCATCTCGTTTTAAGCCCACCAACAACATCTGTTTTAATATCGAGTTAAATGAATAGCAGACACCGAGCCCCAACCCCCGATCACAGTGTGTGTGTGTGTGTGTGTGTGTGTGTGTGTGTGTGTGTGTGTGTGTGTGTGTGTGTGTGTGTGTGTGTGTGTGTGTGTGTGTGTGTGTGTGTGTGTGTGTGTGTGTGTGTGCCCAGAGGGGAGTCAGGAGCTGGGAAGACGGAGAACACTAAGAAGGTGATCCAGTACCTGGCCGTGGTCGCCTCCTCCCACAAGGTCAAGAAGGACAGCAGCCCTGTGAGTACTAGCCCCACAACCCTTACCTGTCCTAGGCCACGCCCACAGCTCTTACCTGTCCTAGGCCACGCCCACAACTCTTACCTGTCCTAGGCCACGCCCACAACCCTTACCTGTCCTAGGCCACGCCCACAACCCTTACCTGTCCTAGGCCACGCCCACAACCCTTACCTGTCCTAGACCACGCCCACAACCCTTACCTGTCCAAGGCCATGCCCACAACCCTTACCTGTCCTAGACCACGCCCACAACCCTTACCTGTCCCAGGCCACGCCCACAACTCTTACCTGTCTTAGACCACGCCCACAACCCTTACCTGTCCTAGGCCACGCCCACAACTCTTACCTGTCCTAGACCACGCCCACAACCCTTACCTGTACTAGGCCACGCCCACAACTCTTACCTGTCCTAGACCACGCCCACAACCCTTACCGGTACTAGGCCACGCCCACAACCCATACCTGTACTGGGCCCCACCCACAATACCTACAGCTGCAGTGGGCCACGCCCATACATATGCAAGTTAAACTGTAATTTGTAGTTGCTAATGTTGTGCTACGATGAGGTCATCTTTGTGTTCATAAAGAACCTGTAATCTCTCCTCTGCAGCAGCAGCCGGCCGGATCCCTGGCATACGTGAGTCCTGGTTGAGTTAACCCTCATAACAAGTCTGTTTTTAACCAGTTGAACCAGTCTGTGGTTAACCAGTATACCCAGTGTTCACCCTTCCCTGTGTGTCCACCAGGGGGAGCTGGAGAAGCAGCTGCTGCAGGCCAACCCCATCCTGGAGGCCTTCGGGAACGCCAAGACCAGCAAGAACGACAACTCCTCCCGCTTCGTGAGTGATGTCGGATGTTGGTGTCTTGGGCGTGGCCTACCAGAGCGTGATGTCAGCGTGTGATGTAACAGTATGGTGTCACGTTGTGATGTCAGACAGTGATGTCACAGTGTGATGTCAGTGTGGTGAACTTTGACCTGCCTAAGGCCGATTTCTCTCCGTCTCGCAGGGCAAGTTCATCAAGCTGAACTTCGACGTGACGGGTTACATCGTGGGAGCCAACATCGACACCTGTATCCTTTGGTTTGAAATGATTCACAGAGCAGCTTTCCATAGCCTCCATGTCCGAGACCCTCCGAGTTTGTGTGGTTATGGCGGGTCAACCTGTCCAGATTGATGGCCCAATGAACAACAGGTGTGCAGCCTCCCCCAGCCCCAGACTCCCATCAGTCTGGTTCGGCCCGCTGAGGCTGCAGAAACCAGCCATCATCCATATCACCATGCGTCATTGAAATCATCATAATCACACATAATGATTATGATGCAATTTTCTATGATTTAGACTGTGGCGGTGTAGTTGGTTGGTTAGTTAGGGTTAAAGACTGGTGGTGTAGTTGGTTATGTTTAGAGACTGGTGGTGTAGTTGGTTATGTTTAGAGGCGGGCGGCCTGGTTAGTGAGGGTTAGAGACTGGTGGTCAGGTTAGTTGGGGTTAGAGACTGGTCTAGTTAGGGTTGAACCAGAGGTTGCTCTCCCTGACTGCGGCCCAGACCTGCTGGAGAAGTCCCGCTGTATCCGGCAGGCGGCGGTGGAGAGAGCCTTCCACATCTTCTACTACATGGTGGCCGGGGCCAAGGACAGCCTGCGAGGTTCAGCACTGCACAGATAACAGCTAGAACCATCTAGAACCATCTAGAACCATCTAGAACCACCTAGATACAGATAACATCTCGAACCATCTAGAACCATCTAGATACAGATAACATCTAGAACCATCTAGAACCATCTAGAACCATCTAGATACAGATAACATCTAGAACCATCTAGAACCATCTAGAACCATCTAGATACAGATAACATCTAGAACCATCTAGAACCATCTAACAGCTCATACCATATAGAACCATCTAGATACAGCTTACATCTATGTGTGTGTGTGTGTGTGTGTGTGTGTGTGTGTGTGTGTGTGTGTGTGTGTGTGTGTGTGTGTGTGTGTGTGTGTGTGTGTGTGTGTGTGTGTGTGTGTGTGTGTGTGTGTGTGTAGAGGAGCTCCTGCTGGAGGACTTCAGCAGCTACCGGTTCCTGATGTCCGGTCACGTGGAGATCCCGGGGCAGGAGGACGACCAGATGTTTGAGGAGACGCTGGAGGCCATGGAGATCATGGGCTTCACCCAGGAGGAGAGGACAGGTACCCTTAACACACCCTCTCTGCCCTTACCTCATCCTTAAACACTTAATGGACACAAAGAGACAAATCAGATGGGATGAAGACATGTCCGAATGTGTTTCTGTCTTCTGTGCCTCTGCAGGAATGCTGAAGGTGGTGTCGACGGTTCTCCAGCTGGGGAACGTCAAATTTGAGAAGGAGAGGAACAGCGAGCAGGCCTCCATGCCGGATGACACGGGTAACTCCTCATCCCCCCTCAGCTAACTAGGGTCCCCCAACACAAGCTAGCCAGACTTCTGTACAAACAAGATGTCCTACAAAACAACGTTGCTAACCTCCTTCAGTACAACCTGGCTGAAGCCAAACCCCTGGGGAAGAGAGGGAGAGCTGGCCAGACATCTCGTTACAGCCGTTCCACTCCGATCAGACAGCAGAATGGTTCCCTCAGAACCCTGACCCCCCCCCTCTCTCCCCCCCCAGCTGCCCAGAAGCTGTGCCACCTGCAGGGCATCAACGTGACGGACTTCAGCCGCGCCGTCCTCACCCCCCGCATCAAGGTGGGCCGCGAGGTGGTGCAGAAGGCCCAGACCAAGCAGCAGGTGGGTTCTCTTCTGGGGTCGGGACCCAGTGTCAGGTGGGCTGTGGGGGGTAGACCTCTAGACCCAGTACCAGGTCGATTCTGGTGTCTGGACCCAGGTTCATGTCCTGGTTACTAGGTCGAGACCCAGTATTATGTCCTAGATACTGGGACCCAGTAACAGGGGAATCCAATACCAGGTCAGGGAGGAAAATGCATTAGCCAATTCCTCTCCCCCCTCATCAATGCATTGTAACATAAGGTACCCCCTGTTTACCCCTCCCCCCCAGGCTGACTTTGCCATCGAGGCGCTGGCCAAGGCGATGTACGAGCGACTGTTCCGGTGGATCCTGGCTCGGGTCAACAAGACGCTGGATAAGAGCAAGAGGCAGTCCTCTTCCTTCCTGGGCATCCTGGACATCGCCGGCTTCGAGATCTTTGAGGTGAGGACCAGAGGCGCTCCACCGTTGGGTCTGGGGTCCCACAGCTTCAACTCCCCCTGGTTAACAGGGGACATAGCTTTGGTCCAGTCCTGCCATATTAACCACTTAGTATGTTCAGGAGTGAGCGGTCAGCTGGCCGGTCTTCATCATGACATTGATGTTTGCGAGCGGAACACGTCTGATGATAAGAGTGGAAAATGGAAAACGCTCTCCAAGCTAACAACACCAGAACATGAGAGAGAGAAGAGCACTTCACCAGTCTGGTCTCCTGGTTAGGACAGCTGATCTGGTCTTCATGGTCTCTTGCTGGTCTCCTGAGTATCTTCTCCCTGGTCTCTCCCTGCTCTCCTCAGGACAACTCCTTTGAGCAGCTGTGCATCAACTACACCAACGAGCGGCTGCAGCAGCTGTTCAACCACACCATGTTCACCCTGGAGCAGGAGGAGTACCAGCGTGAGGGCATCGAGTGGACCTTCATCGACTTCGGCCTGGACCTTCAGCCCTGCATCGAGCTCATCGAGAGGCCGGTGGGACGGACGGACACACACACCCACACACACACACACACACACACACACACACACACACACACACACACACACACACACACACACACACGCGCAATGCTGTGGTTCTAGTGGGTTCTGTGTGTGTAGAACAACCCTCCAGGCATCCTGGCCCTTCTGGACGAGGAGTGCTGGTTCCCCAAGGCCACGGACGTGTCCTTCGTGGAGAAGCTGCTCAGCACCCACACCGCCCACGTCAAGTTCTCCAAACCCAAGCACCAGGACAAGCTGATCTTCACCGTGCTACACTACGCCGGCAAGGTCAGGGCCCGGGAGTCCCCTCGGCAGCTCAGTGCAGGCCTGGGGACGGAGCCCTCACCCTCTCTCCTCTGGCCTCCAGGTGGACTACAATTCTGACAGCTGGCTGACCAAGAACATGGACCCCCTGAACGACAACGTGACCGGCCTGCTGAGCAACTCCTCCAGCCCCTTCATCCAGGACCTCTGGAGAGAACGCAAGAGCCCTCCTCCTCTATCACACGCCAGGATTTAGTGCCACGGTTGGTTTCTTGTGTCCGCCGCTAATCCTGCTGACTCTGTTTCTGTCTGGTGTGGGTAGTGGACCGCGTGGTCGGCCTGGAGACCATCAACAAGTCCAAGAAGGGGATGTTCCGGACGGTGGGGCAGCTGCACAAGGAGTCCCTGGGGAGGCTGATGACCACGCTGAACAACACGCAGCCCAACTTCATCCGCTGCATCATCCCCAACCACGAGAAACGGGTACCAACCCTTCACTCAGAGTGTCTGTGATCGGTTGAAGCAGCAGCTTACATGAATCATGACCTGGGAGCCCTGCCTCCCATGGGGACTTGCTGTTGTTGACTGGCTACTTCCTGTAGTTGACCGGATACTTCCTGTTGTTGACTGGGTACTTCCTGCTGTTGACTGGGTACTTCCTGGTTTACTGGGTACTTCCTGTGGGTGACTGGGTAGTTCCTGATGTTGACCGGGTACTTCCTGTGGTAGACTTGGAACTTCCTGTTGTTAACTGGGTACTTCCTGTGGGGGGCAGCCGGGGAAGATGGACGCCCAGCTGGTGCTGGAGCAGCTGCGGTGCAACGGAGTCCTGGAGGGCATCAGGATCTGCAGGCAGGGCTTCCCCAACCGCATCCTCTTCCAGGAGTTCAGACAGAGGTGTGTGTGTGTGTGTGTGTGTGTGTGTGTGTGTGTGTGTGTGTGTGTGTGTGTGTGTGTGTGTGTGTGTGTGTGTGTGTGTCTGTGTGTGTGTGTGTGTGTGTGTGTGTGTGTGGTGTGTGTGTGTGTGTGTGTGTGTGTTTCTGTGTTTCTGTGTCTCTTCTGTGAGTCTATCTCTAGGTGAGGTCTCTTCTGTGTGTCTATCTCTAGGTGAGGTCTCTTCTGTGAGTCTATCTCTAGGTGAGGTCTCTTCTGTGAGTCTATCTCTAGGTGAGGTCTCTTCTGTGTGTCTATCTCTAGGTGAGGTCTCTTCTGTGAGTCTATCTCTAGGTGAGGTCTCTTCTGTGTGTCTATCTCTAGGTGAGGTCTCTTCTGTGAGTCTATCTCTAGGTGAGCTCTCTTCTGTGTGTCTATCTCTAGGTGAGGTATCTTCTGTGAGTCTATCTCTACATGAGGTCTCTTCTGTGTGTCTATCTCTAGGTATGAGCTGCTGGCTGCTAAGGCGATCCCCAAAGGCTTCATGGATGGGAAGCAGGCCTGCGCTCTGATGGTGAGCTGCTGCTGCCTCCATATCTAGGAAGCTGTTATCAATCCAACCGCATGTTCAAATTATGGGAAATATATTTTATTCTTCTGCAATCTGAAAGTCCCTTTTCCCCCCTTCCAATAACCCTCTTCTGGACTCATATTTATTTTCCTCCTCCCCCCTCCCCCTCCTCCGCCTCCCCCCCTCCTCTCCCCCTCCTCCTCACTCCTCCTCCCCCCTCCTCCCCCCCCCTCCCCTCAGGTGACCCACCTGGACCTGGACCCTAACCTGTTCCGGATCGGTCAGAGTAAGATGTTCTTCCGGACGGGGGTCCTGGCTCAGCTAGAGGAGGAGAGGGACCTCAAGATCACCGTGGTAACCATCGCCTTCCAGGCCCACAGCCGTGGCCACCTGGCACGCAGGTGAGGCCACACCTGTACACACACCTCTACACAACTGTACACACAACTCTACACACCTGTACACACACCCCTACACACAAACACACCTGTACACACATCTCTACACAACTGTACACTGTGTGTATTGCAGGGCGTTCGCTAAGAAGCAGCAGCAGTTAGGAGCCATGAAGATTCTGCAGAGGAACTGTTCCTGTTACCTGAAGCTGAGAACCTGGCAGTGGTGGAGACTGTTTACCAAGGTGGACACACACACACACACACACACACCACACACACACACACACACACACACACACACACACACACACACACACACACACACACACACACACACACACACACACACACACACACACGCGCACACACATATCCGTGTGTCATCTCCTGCTTTCTGATTGGCTGTCTCTTCCAGGTGAAGCCGCTGCTGCAGGTGACCCGACAGGATGAGGAAATGGGTCAGCGGGAGGAGGAGCTTAAAGCAGCCAATGACATTGCAGTCAAGAGCCAGGAAGAGCTGAGGGAGGTGTCACTCAAACACACAAAGGTACACACACACACACACACACACACACACACACACACACACACACACACACACACACACACACACACACACACACACACACACACACACACACACACACACACACACACACACACACATACACACACACGCGCGCATAAACACACACACACACACACAAACACACACACAGGAAGTTGTGGAAGCACACACACACCCACACACACACACACACACACACACACACACACACACACACACACACACACACACACACAGGAAGTTGAGGAAGCCCGTACAGTTTGTGTGTGTGCGTGTGTGTGTATGTAGCTCCTGGAGGACCGGGCCCAGCTGGAGGCGCGCCTCCTTGCGGAGACGGAGCTCTGCGCGGAGGCGGAGGAGGAGCGGAGCCGCCTGGAGGCCAAGAGGCAGGAGCTGGAGGAGGTGCTGCACGAGATGGAGGCGCGGCTCGAGGAGGAGGAGGAGCACAGCAACGCAGTGCAGCAGGAGAAGAGGAGCATGGAGGAGCAGCTGCAGGTGAGGAGGGGCAGGAGGAGGGGCAGGAGGAGGGGCATGTGAGGGGGTGTGGGAGGAGGGGCTCCTGATGATATTGAGGATGATGAAGATGAGGGAGGTGCTCCATATGAGGATGATGATGAAGATGAGGGAGGTGCTCCTGATGATGAGGATGATGAAGATGAGGGAGGTGCTCCTGATGATGATGAAGATGAGGGAGGTGCTCCTGATGAGGATGATGATGAAGATGAGGGATGTGTTTCCAGGCCCTGGAGGCTCAGCTGTCCGAGGAGGAGGCCGGACGGCAGCTCCTCCTGCAGGAGAAGGAGGCGGTGGAGGGGCGGGCGAGGAGGCTGGAGGAGGAGGTGAACCTGATGGAGGACCAGCACACCAAGCTGCACAAGGTGTGTGCGTGTTAGTGTGTGTGTATGTGTGTGTGTGTGTGTGTGTGTGTGTGTGTGTGTGTGTGTGTGTGTGTGTGTGTGTGTGTGTGTGTGTGTGTGTGTGTGTGTGGGTGTGTGTGTGTGTGTGCGTCTGACTCATGTTGGTGTGTGTGTGTGTGTGTGTGTGTGTGTGTCTGACTGACTGATGGTTGTGTGTGTGTGTGTGTGTGTGTGTGTGTGTGTGTGTGTGTGTGTGTGTGTGTGTGTGTGTGTGTGTGTGTGTGTGTGTGTGTGTGTGTGTGTGTGTGTGTGTGTGTGTCTGACTGATGGGTGTGTGTGTGTCTGACTGATGGTTGTGTGTGTGTGTGTGTGTGTGTGTGCGTCAGTCCCTAGAGGAGCGTCTCTCTGACCTGACCTCCAGCCTGGCGGAGGAGGAGGAGAAGTCCCTGAACCTCAGCAAGCTGAAGAGCAAACAGGAGAGCATGATCTCCCAGCTGGAGGGTGAGGCTCCTCCCCTCTCCTCCTCTCCTCTCCTTACCTCCTCTCCTCCTCTCCTCTTCTCCTCTCCTCCTCTCCTCTCCTCTCCTCCCTCCTCTCCTCCTCTCCTCCCCTCTCCCCCCCTCTCCTCCTTTCCTCCTCTTCTCCCTCCTCTCCTCTCCTCCCCTCCTCTCCTCCACTCATACATGTGTGTGTGTGTGTGTGTGTGTGTGTGTGTGTGTGTGTGTGTGTGTGTGTGTGTGTGTGTGTGTGTGTGTGTGTGTGTGTGTGTGTGTGTGTGTGTGTGTGTGTGTGTGTGTGCAGTGCGTCTGAACAAGGAGGAGAAAGCCCGTCAGGATGGAGATAAGTGTCGGAGGAAGCTGGAGGCGGAGCTTGCGGAGCTGCAGGAGCGATTGGTCGATCTGCAGACCCAGCTAGACGACCTCCGAGCTCAGCTCACGCTCAAGGAGAACGAGCTGCTGGCCAGCCAGACGCAGTGAGCTTACCCTAACTAACCCTAACTAACCCTCAACTAACTCTGACTAACCCTAACTAACCCCAACTAACCCTCACCTAACCCTGACTTACCTTAACTAACCCTGAATAACCCTCAACTAACCCTGACTAACCCTCAACTAACCCTCAACTAAACCTAACTTCCCCTTAACTAATCCTAACTAACTTTCAAATAACCCTAACCAACCCTCAACTAATTTCAACACTAGGACGGTGAAATAAACCTAAACCTAATTCCACCGTTTACACCCTCCCCCTCCTCCTCCTCCCCCTCCTCCTCCTCCCCCTCCTCCTCTCCCCCTCCCCTCCTCCCTCCTCCCTCCTCCTCCCCCCTCCCCCCTCCTCCCCCTCTCCCCCCTCCTCCTCCCCCTCCTCCTCACTCTCCCCCCCCCCCTCCAGGCTGGAGCAGGAGAGCAGAGGGAGGCAGGCGGCTGTGAGGCGTCTGGCGGAGCTGGAGGAGGTGCTGGCGGAGCAGCAGGAGGACCTGGAGGGGGAGAAGGAGGTGCGCGGGCGGGTGGAGAAGGCCAACAGGGAGCTGGGGGAGGAGCTGAACTCCCTGCGCAGCGATCTGGAGGACAGCCTGGACTCCACCGCCGCCCAGCAGGAGCTACGGTAGCTAGTTAGCGTGCTACATATTGAACTAGCTGTGTTTTGCTTTGGATATGTTAGTGTTCTTTTTTAACAAGTGGAGTAAGCTTAAGTTATGGT
Source organism: Gadus chalcogrammus (assembly GCF_026213295.1). Lineage (NCBI taxonomy): Eukaryota > Metazoa > Chordata > Actinopteri > Gadiformes > Gadidae > Gadus > Gadus chalcogrammus. Next base: position 608,696 of record NC_079413.1, on the reverse strand, counting down.
TTTAAGACGTGTATGTATGTATCTTAGCATCCTGCTAGCATGTATCTTAGCGTGCTGCTAGCATGTATCTTAGCATCCTGGCGTGCTCCTGGTGTCCCGTAGGGCGCGGCGGGAGCAGGAGGTGGCGGCCCTGAAGCGCTCCCTGGAGCAGGAGGTGCAGGCCTCCCAGGCGCGGCTCCAGGAGCTCCGCAGCAAACACAGCCAGACGCTGGAGGAGGTCAAGGAGCAGCTGGAGCAGACCAAGAGGGTCAGAGGGTTCACCTGTCTGTCTACCTCTCTGTCTACCTGTTTCTCTACCTTTCTGTTTACCTCTCTAACTAACTGTCTGTCTGCCTGTCTCTCTTCCTGTGTGTCTATCTGTCTGTTAACCTCTCTGTCTACCTGTCTGTCTACCTGTCTGTCTACCTGTCTGTTAACCTCTCTGTCTACCTGTCCGTCTACCTGTCGGTCTACATTTCCGTCTACCTGTCTGTCTACCTGTCTGTCCACCTGTCTGTCTACCTGTCTGTCTACCTGTCTGTCTCCAGGTGAAGGCGGGGCTGGAGAAGTCTAAGCAGGTTCTGGAGAAGGAAGTGATGTCGCTCGAAGCCCAGGTGAGCTCTCTGTCCGCCGCCAAACAGGAAGTGGACCACAGGAAGAAGAAGGTGGAAGGTCAGCTGGCCGACGCCCAGAGGCACCTGGAGGCCAGCGAGACTCAGAGGGCGGAGCTAGGGGATCAGCTGGCCTGTATGAGCGTGAGTACACCTGTCTGTCTGCCCGCCTGTCTGTCACTACACCTGTCTGTCTGCACACCTGTCTGTCTGCACACCTGTCTATCAGTACACCTGTCTGTCTGCAAACCTGTCTGTCTGCATACCTGTCTATCAGTACACCTGTCTGTCTGCACACCTGTCTCTGCACACCTTTCGGTCTGCACACTTTATTGACTGTAAACCTGTCTGTCTGTCTGTCTGTCTGTCTGTCTGTCTGTCTGTCTGTCTGTCTGTCTGTCTGTCTGTCTGTCTGTCTGTCACTGGTCTGACTGTACACCTGTCTGTCAGTACAGCTGTCAGTACACCTGTCTGTCTGTCACTGGTCTGTCTATACACCTGGCTGGCTGCACACTTGTCTGTCTGGACACCTGTCTCTCTGCACACCTGTCTGTCTCTCTTAGTGTTCCCCTCTGACCCTGCCCTCTGTCTGTCCTGCCGTCCTCCAGGCTGAGCTGGACGGGGTGTCGTCGCTCCTCAGCGAGGCCGAGGGGAAGAGCCTCAAACTGGGGAAAGAGGTCTCCAGCCTTGGCACCCAGCTCCACGACACCCAGGTGGGCATCCAGGTTCACACCCACACTAACCCTGTTCACCACTAGATTAACCCGGTTCATCACTAGATTAACCCGGTTCACCACTAGATTAACCCAGTTCACAACTAGATTAACCCGGTTCACCACTAGATTAACCTGGTTCACAACTAGATTAACCCTGTTTACACACCTGGATTAACCCTGTTTACACACCTGGATTAACCCTGTTTACATCCGGATTAACCCTGTTTACATCCGGATTAACCCGGTTTAGACCTGGATTAACCCTGTTTATACACAGATTAACCTGTTTACACCTGGATTAACCCTGTTTACACCTGGATGAACCCTGTTTACACCTGGATTAACCCTGTTTACACCTGGATCAACCCAGTGTACATCCAGATGAACCCAGATTAAGCTGTGGTGCTCCTCCTGCAGGAGGTGCTGGCGGAGGAGGCGCGGCAGAAGCAGAGCCTGGCGGCCCGGCTCCGTCAGACGGAGGAGGACCGGAACCACCTGGCGGAGAACCTGGAGGAGGAGAGCGAGGCCAAGCGGGCGGTCGAGAGGCAGGCTTCCAGCCTCAACATGCAGGTAGGGCCGTAGGACCCCTTAAACCTAGAGTAGGACCTCCTACACCTAGAGTAGGACTAGGACCCCCTACACCTAGAGTAGGACCCCCTACACCAAGAGTAGGACCCCCTACACCTAGAGTAGGACTAGGACCCCCTACACCTAGAGTAGGACCACCTACACCTAGAGTAGGACCAGGACCCCCTACACCCAGAGTAGGACCCTCTACTGACCCCCAGCTGACCCCTCCCCCAGCTGGTGGAGGTGAGGAAGAGGCTGGAGGAGGCGTCGGAGGCGGGGGAGGCGCTGGAGGAGGGGAGGCGCCGGCTGCAGCGGGACCTGGAGGAGGCGCGGGGGGAGTACGAGGAGAAGGCGTCTGCGTGTGAGAAGCTGGAGAGGAGCAGGAGCCGGCTGCAGCAGGAGCACGAGGACCTCCTGGGGGAGCTGGACGGACGCCGCCAGCTGCTCGCCACCCTGGAGAAGAAGCAGAAGAAGTTTGACCAGGTGTGTGTGTGTGTGTGTGTGTGTGTGTGTGTGTGTGTGTGTGTGTGTGTGTGTGTGTGTGTGTGTGTGTGTGTGTGTGTGTGTGTGTGTGTGTGTGTGTGTGTGTGTGTGTGTGTGTTGGTCGGGATGACACATTAAAAACAGATATTTTTTTATTTATATACTTATACAAAACATTGTAGAAATGACATTTAATGCAATATCAAAAAAAATACTGTGAAAAAGTTATGACCGTGTGTCTGTTTGTCTGTGTGACTATCTCCTGGGGGGGTTCTGGGTGGTGCTGGGTGGTTCTGGGTGGGTGGGGTTAGATGCTGGGGGAGGAGCGATTGGCGTCCAGCCGGCAGGTGGAGCAGCGGGAGCGGGCGGAGGCGGAGCTGAGGGAGAAGGAGACGAAGATGCTGGCATTGGGGAGGACTCTGAAGGAGAAGGAGGAGGTGCTGGAGGAGATGGAGAAGAGCATGAAGACCATGAGGACCGAGATGGAGGAGCTGCTCAGCTCCCAGGACGATGTGGGCAGGAACGTAAGACCTCCTCCCTGACGCTAACCCAGACCTCCTCCCTGAAGCTAACCCAGACCTCCTCCCTGAAGCTAACCTAGACCTCCTCCCTGACGCTAACCCAGACCTCCTCCCTGACGCTTACCCAGACCTCCTCCCTGAAGCTAACCCAGACCTCCTCCCTGAAGCTAACCTAGACCTCCTCCCTGACACTAACCTAGACCTCCTCCCTGAAGCTAACCCAGACCTCCTCCCTGAAGCTAACCCAGACCTCCTCCCTGACGCTAACCCAGACCTCCTCCCTGAAGCTAACCCAGACCTCCTCCCTGAAGCTAACCTAGACCTCCTCCCTGACGCTAACCCAGACCTCCTCCCTGAAGCTAACCCAGACCTCCTCCCTGAAGCTAACCTAGACCTCCTCCCTGACACTAACCTAGACCTCCTCCGTGACGCTAACCCAGACCTCCTCCCTGAAGCTAACCCAGACCTCCTCCCTGAAGCTAACCTAGAACTCCTCCCTGAAGCTAACCTAGACCTCCTCCCTGACGCTAACCTAGACCACCTCCCTGAAGCTAACTGACATAGCCCTCGCCCTCCCACCTGAGGACATGTAGCTAGTCTAAGAGTTCTGAGGGTATTTGTGAGCAGAAGCTCAGCCTCCTGTTGGCCTCTGGTCCCTCTCAGGTGCACCACCTGGAGAAGGAGCGGCGTGCGCAGGAGGCCGTGCTGGAGGAGGCGCGGCTGCAGATGGACGAGCTGGAGGACGAGCTGCAGGCGGCGGAGGACGGGCGGCTGCGCCTGGAGGTCGGGGGTCAGGCGCTCCGGGCCCAACACGAGAGGGAGCTCCAGGCCGCTGAGCAGGCCGCCGAGGAGCAGCGCCGACAGATGCTCAGACAGGTGGCCACCACGGAGCAGAGGCCGGATTAGAGCTGGATTAAGGACCAGATTAAGAACTAGAGTGTAGACCAGATAAAGAACTAGATTATGGACCAGATTAGGAACTAGATTATGGACCGGATTGAGAACTAGATTATGGACCGGATTCAGAACTAGATTATGGACCAGATTAAGAACTAGATTATGGACCAGATTAGGAACTAGATTTTGGACCAGATTAAGAACTAGATTAAGGACCACATTAAGAACTAGATTAAGGACCACATGAAGAACTACATTAATAACTAGATTATCGACCAGATTAAAAACTAGATTATGGACCCGTTAATGAACCAATTCATAAACCAGATTATGAACCAGATTTTGAGAATGGGTGACCATAGCGATGGTAAATGCTCGGCTTGGGTGAAAGAATAGCTGTTAACGGTTTAGTGTCTAATGTCCCCCTCCTGCTCCTCCTACGCCAGGTGACCGAGCTGGAGTCGGTCCTGGAGGAGGAGAAGAGGCAGAGGAGCCAGGCGCTGGCTGCCCGCAGGAGGCTGGAAGGAGAGTTGAAGGAGCAGGAGGACCTGACGGAGGCCACTAGCCGAGGCCGCGAGGAGGCCCTCAAACAGCTCCGCAAGGCCCAGGTCAGCCTGGTTATTCCCCACAGACACACGGTTTATAGAAAAACTACACATATAAATACTATATATATATACTATACATATTATATCTAAATCGTAGACTATATCTTCTACTATACTATATACTATATATTTACTATATATATATATACTATATATCTGTACTCCTTCAGGCCCAGCAGAAGGAGCTCCAGAGGGAGGTGGAGGAGTCTCGCCTGGCCCAGAGGGAGGTGCTGTCCTCCGCCCGGGAGGCTGAGAGGAGGCTGAGGACAATGGAGGCCCAGACGCTGCAGCTGCAGGAGGTACGGCCCCCCTGACCTCCTCCTGGGGACCCCCGCTCCTCCTCCGGGTGGTATGAGCCTCCCTGACTCCTGGTCTGTCTACTGTCTGCAGGAGGTGTCGTCGGCGGAGCGTGGACGGAGGCAGGCGGAGGCGGAGCGGGACGAGCTGACGGAGGAGCTGGCCAGCTCCTCCTCAGGGAGGTACGGTCCAGCGCCCTGCTCCCTCTGCTCCTCTCCTCTCCTTTTCCCTCCTCCTTCCCACCTCCTCCTCCTCTGATATGTCCTGCCTCTTAACTGCCCCTTCTCACCTCCGTCTCCTCCTCCTCCTCCTCCTCCTCCTCCTCCTCCCCCTCCTCCAGGTCTTTGGGTTCTGAGGAGAAGCGTAATCTGGATGCAAAGATCTATCAGCTGGAGGCAGAGCTGGAGGAGGAGCAATCCAACGTGGAGAGCCTCTCTGATAGGCTGAGGCAGAGCCAGCAGCAGGTAGGAGGCGGAGCTAGTAGTCCTGTAGTAGTACTGTGTTAGTACTGTAGTAGTACTGTAAGTCCTGTAGTAGTCCTGTAGTAGTACTGTGATGGTTCAGTAGTTGTACTGTAGTAGTACTGTGTTGTGTTTCTCTGGGTCTTTAGTAGTATTCACTATTGTGTAGTGCAGTACTGTAGTACTCTGGGTCCATAGCACTACTATAATGGTAGTACTATAGTAGTATTTAGTACTGTGTAATGCAGTACCACGCTGTTTCCACCAGGGGGAGCTGCAAGCTGGGGAGCTGGCCTCCGAGCGCTACTCCTCCCAGACCAGAGAGGCGTCCCTCCAGTTGCTGGAGCGGCAGGTCCACCAGCTCACTGCCAAGATGGCCGACATGGAGGCCCAGGGCAGGGCCAAGCTCCGCTCCGCCGTCGTCGCCCTGGAAACCAAACTCAGAGAGGCTGAGGAGCAGCTGGAGGCAGAGAACAGGTACAGGTGCATGCTGGGAGGTTTAACAGGTGCATGTTGGGAGGTAGAACAGGTAAAGGTGCATGCTGGGAGATGATGAGATGATGATGATGATGATGTGATGATGATGATGATGATGATGATGATGATGATGATGATGATGAAGTGATGATGATGATGATGATGATGATGATGATGATGATGATGATGATGATGATGATGATGATGATGATGATGATGATGATTATGTGATGATGATGGTGTGATGATGACGATGTGATGATGATGATGATGGTGAGATGATGATGATGTGATGATGATGATGATGATGATGGTGTGATGATGATGTGATGATGGTGATGATGATGGTGTGGTGGGTGGTGCAGGGAGCGACAGGCCGGTGCCCGGGTGGTGCGGCAGAAGGACAAGAAGGTGAAGGATCTCACGGTGCAGATGGAGGAGGAGAGGAAGCAGAGCCAGCAGCACAAGGACCAGGTGAGACCGACTGGTGTAGAAGGACCAGTTGAGACCTACTGGTTTACAAGGACCAGGGAGGACTGGTTTTCTTCCACCTACTGAGCCTTTATAGACCAGGACCTACTGGTTTCGAAGGACATACTGGTCGGTAGAGGTGTGCGGGAGTGTAGGAGGGTAGGTGTGGGGTGTGTGTTGGAGTGGAGGTCAACTCTGCGGGACCCTGCAGGTGCAGAAGGCTGGCGTCCGCGTGAAGCAGCTGAAGAGGCAGCTGGAGGAGGCGCTGGAGGAGGCGCAGCGCTCCACCGCTGCCCGCAGGAGGCTGCAGAGAGAGGTGGAGGAGGCCCAGGAGAACAACGAGGCCCTCAACCAGGAGGTGTCCTCCCTCAGGAGCAAGATCAGGTAACACACACACACACACACACACACACACACACACACACACACACACACACACACACACACACACACACACACACACACACACACACACACACACTTCAGCTGACCGATGTCATGACCAGGTTTTTGTCTCTTCCTCCTCCTTTGCAGAAATTTTGATCAGCCTTCCTCTACTCTATTCTAGCTCTATCATAGATATACCTGTGCAACTTCTCTACTCTATTCTGGCTCTATACTATATATACCTGCTGTGAACCTTCTCCACTCTATTCTGGCTCTATCCTATATATGCCTTACTTGATCTAGTATACTAATATCTATACTAGACGATCTAGTATAGAAACAGATACACTAGATCCTAGGATCTGGTTCCTTCCTCCATCTGCTAGAACCAGAACATCTCATCTTGCATTCCTCTGCTCCCCTCTCTCTCTCTCTCTCTCTCTCCTCTCTCTCTCTCTCTCTCTCTCTCTCTCTCTCTCTCTCTCTCTCTCTCTCTCTCTCTCTCTCTCTCTCTCTCTCTCTCTCTCTCCTCCCCTCTGCTCCTCTTTCTCCTCCCCTCTGCTCCTCCCTCTCTCTCCTCTTTCTCCTCCCTCCAACTCCCAGGAGAGGGGGGGAGGGGGTGTGGTGTGGAGGGTCCGGTCCTCGGAGTGGTGGAGCGACGGAGGGGCCAGACCCCCAGCTGAGGGCCAGGGACCCCCAGCTGAGGGCCAGGGACCCCCAGCTGAGGGCCAGCGCCCGGGGGTCCGCCGCCGTGCGCTGGGCCTCACAGACCTCTGAGGAGGAGCTGATGGAGGGGTCCTCTCACTCCTCCTACGGCTCCCCCTCCCCCCCGCTCTGCTCCTCCCCAGCGCTGCAGGGTCCTGACCAGTAGAGCACACACACACACACACACACACACACACACACACACACACACACACACACACACACACACAGAGCTACACCTACACACACACACACACACAGAGCTACACCTACACACACACACACAGAGCTACACCTACACACACACACACAGAGCTACACCTACACACACACACACAAACACACACACACACACACACAGAGCTACACCTTCACACACACACACACACACACACACACACACACACACACACACACACACACACACACACACACACAGAGCTACACCTACACACACACACACACAGAGCTACACCTACACACACACACACAGAGCTACACTTACACACACACACACACACAGAGCTACACCTACACACACACACACAAACACACACACACACACACACACAGAGCTACACCTTCACACACACACACACACACACACACACACACACACACACACACACACACACACACACACACACACACACACACACACACACACACACACATACACACACACCTCCACCTACAACTACACCCACAGATACACACACACACTATCACACACACGCACACACAAACACTCATACACACATTGAGTTTTGATTGATAAGTTTAAATGTTTCCTCACTTTTTTGGAGTTCTTTTTTCTCATTGTTTGGCGAATATATTCTTTATTGCAAATGCGAGGGAAGTTGGTCGGAGGTCATCAGAGGAGTCTGGAGCGTCATCCTCCACCCACCAGGGGGGACCTCCATCACATGACCTAAGTCACATGACCTCCGTCACATGACCTCCATCAGCCTCTTTATTTATCAATTCATATCGATCACCTGCCTGGTAACTAGACCGGCAAATTGTGGACCTCAGTCTATAATCAACACTATTTATTCAATCAATATTCCAATAATCTATGAAATAATCCTAAACATAATTATTTCCTAATTTAAAATATTTAAATCGGATTGGAATCATCCAGAGATCATGTTGTTTGTGGTGTGATGTAATAGATGATATTTATGACATAAATGTTATTCACTGCTGTTCTGTGTGCCTCTGAAGTTCTATAATAATAATAATAAACATATTCAATTCTAAAGAGTCGGAGCTCACTTTATTGAGTTGAGGAACATGTTTCTGACAGCACACAGCAAGACGTGAAACAACGTCAGCAGTTTTCAGTAACGACATTCAAATATTAAACCCAATACATTGTATAGATATGTATATTATATCATAAATAACACAGAAAAAGAGTGAAACCAGTCGTAGATGAGTAAACTGCAGTGCTTTCCATGGTCACAAAACGCTGAATGGACCAATCAGAGGACAGGGTAATCTACCGCTGGGGCAACACTGGGAGACATCCATTCTGAGGCAAGGATTCAGGAGGATATTTCAAGTAAGAGAACTGACCCGTCTACACATGAGCTGGGGCATCCAGCATCCACTCATTCAGCATCCGTTCATCTGTTATCATCCATTCCTCTCATTCATTCGTCCATGATTCCAGTGAGGTTCATCTTTAGCCTCTATGTTCAGGCTAGTTAGCACAAAAGCTAGTTAGCAGTTTATCAAGCAGAGAGGCTAGCATGTTAGCCAGTGAAAGGCACCACCAGTGAGCTAGTTGCCACCGCTGCGTCTTACCGCGCCCCACAGTCCACTGGGTTGACCGGCCCCCGTGGGTTCTTCGCCACCGCGTGAACCCAGACGCCTGGATCAGTTACCAGGGTACCGCCCCTCGGTAACCTAGGCAACCCCATCCTCATCCTGGGAGTGCTGTCACGTAAACCCTCCAACAGGTGAATCCGTTTGAAGCCTTCTCCAAACGGCAGCCGCCATGCTGGGTGCTCTCCCACAGGTCCTCTGAACCAGAGCATGCTGGGTGCTCTCCCTCAGGTCCTCTGAACCAGAGCATGCTGGTTGCTCTCCCTCAGGTCCTCCTCGGTCCTCCTGCTGGCCCGGAGGTCTCAGGAAACCGGCGGGGAGGTGAGGGAGGAACATCTGGACGAGCTGCGCCTGTAACCCAAACTGATCCCTGATCTAAAAGGTTCTGTCTGGATTTAGCACTCTGTCCGCCGTTCAGCTGAGTTAAGCCGGTTACCGCAGAGCAGACTGCAACCAGCCTAACCAGCGTAGGTAATCCCCCGCTGGTTAACCACCGGAACCTGGTTACCCGGACGCAGGCTCACAACCAAACCACAACCAAACAGCAACATAAATAATAATAATAATAAATGTTATATAAATGTAATAATATAAATATATGTGTCATATAATAAATAGATGTAATAAATATGTCATATTGAATTACATACAATCTCCTGTTTCAGAAGGTTTGCCATAACCTTGGTGAATATTTTTAACCCTTCAACACCCTCATTCACTCTCTCTTCTCCTCTCTCCTCTCTCCTCTCTCCTCTTCTCCTCTCTCCTCTCTCCTCTCTCCTCTCTCCTCTCTCCTATCCTCTCCCCTCCTCTTCACTCCTCCTCTTGGTCGGTGTGTTGCGTGTCTGCTGGTGGTGTTGTAGGTTGGTGCGGCTGTATGGCTGGTGGTGTTGTGGCTGGTGTTTCGGGTGTGGGTGGGGGTGTGGCGGTGGTGAGGCGCGGGTGCAGCAGGAAGGCGAGGGCCAGCCCGGCGGTGCCGTCTCCGTCCTGGCGGGAGAAGCAGAGGAAGCAGGCCCACAGGAAGGCACATCCACCCATGAAGACGGTCCGCAGGTGGAGCGGCACCAGCAGGAAGTTCAGGAACTGGAGGAGGAAGGGCACCATCGCACCCTGGTTACTACGGTAACCAGCCTGCCTCACCATCACACCCTGGTTACTATGGTAACCAGCCTGCCTCACCATCACACCCTGGTTACTATGGTAACCAGCCTGCCTCACCATCACACCCTGGTTACTATGGTAACCAGCCTGCCTCACCATCACACCCTGGTTACTACGCTAACTGGCCTACGGTAACTAGCCTAATGGTAAGACTGAAACTAGTAGCATGATGGTAACACTGAAACTAGTCTACCTCACAGTAGCATGTTGGTTACTATGGTAACTAGCCTACCTCACCATCGCACTCTGGTTACTACGGTAACTAGCCTACCTCACCGTAGCATGTTGGCTAACACTGTGACTAGCCTACCTAACCGTACCTACTGGGCTACAAAGAGGTCTGGTAGATGTGTATATGTATTTGCAGAACGGTGGAGAAAGTTATAAATTAGTTTTTACACACACAAACGGACACACACACACACACACACACACACACACACACACACACACACACACACACACACACACACACACACACACACACACACACACACACACACACACACACGTGTCCTACCTGCATGAAGGGCCAGTACAGGAGTCCTGTCTGGGGGGGAGGGGTCAGGAGGGATATTATATTATTACACATTATGATATTATAATATTATAGATTATAGTGTGTGTGAAGGATATGATCCTATATATAGCATGTGTGTGTGTGTGTGTGTGTGTGTGTGTGTGTGTGTGTGTGTGTGTGTGTGTGTGTGTGTGTGTGTGTGTGTGTGTGTGTGTGTGTGTGTGTGTGTGTGATATAACGTGTGTGTTTAATATATACACAGATGTATAATTACCTTCCACGTGTTGAAGAACTTATCCCTCCAGTCCTCAAACACGTCCTCTTTGCCCTCCAGAAAGCTCACCCCTAAAGGGGGCGGGGGGGGGGGGGGGGTGTCACAGGTCAGGAGTCAGAGGTCAGACAGACAGGTGCTGCTCTGTCAAACACTCGGGTTACACTCTAAATCTGGCCCAGGACCAAAGTCCAACAGAAGATGGCCAAAGGCTTAATATATATATATATATATATATACAGTATACTATAATGTCCTTCCAGTGACGATGATATGAGGCCTTTCTATTTTCATTCTCATTCGTCCAGTGGGCTCACAGTAAAGTTACAGCAGGCTTACAGTAGGGTTACAGTAGGGTTTTGTGTAACAGAGTGACAGTCTGACAGAGTGACAGTCCCCCTCACCGCGGCTCCGTGTAACGTGTAACGGTCTTTCCTTACCGGTGTAGAAGACACTGGTTGCCAACGGCGACGCGAAGCTCTGGTCCAGCAGCAGTTTGCGCACGAGCATACCGGTGGACCTCCCGGGGAAGCGTCGCTCCAGCGCGCGCAGCCAGCAGTAGTTAAAGTTCCCGTGGAAAGTGAGCGCGACGATTGCCACGTTGCGCGTGTGCTTCCAGTCCATATGATCCTTCTGCGCGATGAACTGGTGCGCGAGGTCCCCGCCCGCGAACAGCGCTCCGTAGAGAGTGACGTTGGCCAGCCAAGGGAACCGCTTGGCCGCCTCCTTCAGCAGCGCG
>NC_079413.1:589489-594489 GCF_026213295.1 Gadus chalcogrammus | reverse complement strand
GATGGAGGGCGATGCGATGCGCCAGGAGGCGAAGGAGAGCATCGAGGCGGCTCAGAACTACCGCAGAGAACTGCAGCTGAGACTCACCGGCCTCAAACAGGCCTGCACACAGGTGACCTCTGACCCTCGCCCTGACCTCTGACCCTAACCCTGCACACAGGTGACCTCTGACCCTCACCCTGACCTCTGACCCTAACCCTGCACACAGGTGACCTCTGACCCTAACCCTGCACATATGTGACGGATAGATACTAACCTGATGATAATGATGATAACTCACCGTATGATAAGGACAACTCAAAGTATGATAATGGTGATAACTCATGTATGGTAATGATAACTCACCGTATGATAATGGTGATAACTCATGTATGGTAATGATAACTCACCGTATGATAATGATGATAACTCACCGTATGATAATGACGTTGCCAACAGGTACGCGGCAGCTCCAGCCAGGCGCGCGACGCCCTCCGCAGGCACTTCTCTGAGCTGCAGGCGGCGGCGGCGCGCCTCCTAGCCGCCCGATTGGCCCAGCTGGTGGCCCAGGTCGACGCCCTAGAGGAGCAGAGTCTCCGCCCCCTCACCGCCTGTCAGACCCTCATCCTTCAGGGGGTGGGGCAGGCCGACCAGTTGCTCCGAGAGGGTGGGGCCAACAGCCACTCAAACAAACAAACAACAATCACAACAAACAAGCACTGTCTCATACCATCGAACAACCAATCAAACAGCACCCCCCCCCCTCCCTGTGTTTAGGGGAGGCTGCTCTACGATGTGATGTAGAGGAAGACGGGCTGGGGAGCTTCAACCAGAAGGCTCTGAACATACACCTGGACAGGTAACATAGCGCTGTATACCTGGACAGGTAACATAGTGCTGTACACCTGGACAGGTAACATAGTGCTGTACACCTGGACAGGTAACATAGTGCTGTACACCTGGACAGGTAACATTGTGCTATACACCTGGACAGGTAACATAGTAATTATTGCATAGTAACATCTGTCTGTCTGTGTATCAGGTACAGTGTATATAATGTACAGTGTCTCTAAGGTGTTCTCCTGTGTCTCTCCTGTCTCTCTAACGTGGTCTCCTGTTTCTCTAACATGGTCTCCTGTCTCTCTAACGTGGTCTCTTGTCTCTCTAACGTGGTCTCCTGTCTCTCTAACGTGGTCTCCTGTCTCTCCTGTCTCTCTAACGTGGTCTCCTGAGTCTCTCCTGTCTCTCTAACGCGGTCTCCTGTCTCTCTAACACGGTCTCCTGTCTCTCTAACACGCTCTCCTGTCTCTCTGACGCGCTCTCCTGTCTCTCTAACGCGGTCTCCTGTCTCCCTGAAGCCTCCTGGAGGTCCCGGCCCTGGTGGACGTGGCCTGTGTCTCGGCCCAGCTGGACGACTCGGTCCTGGAGGTCCTGAAGGAGATGGTGGTCCGCCACGGGTCGGTCTCCTCCCACCCCCCCGTCCAGATCATGGAGCTCCAGGAGAGACCGGGGGCCATGCTGGTCCGCTGGGCCAAGGTGGGGCTAGACATAGGAGAGACCAGAGGTCTCTGGGACAAGGTGGGGCTAGACATAGGAGAGACCAGAGGTCTCTGGGCCAAGGTGGAGCTAGACATAGGGGAGAGACCAGAGTTCTCTGGGCCAAGGTGGAGCTAGATTTAGGAGAGACCAGAGGAGAGACCAGAGGAGAGACCAGAGGAGAGACCAGGGGAGGGACCAGGGACTAACACTGACACTAACAAGACTCAGGACATGTAGTTCCACCCTGACCCGGTTTACCGGGAGCAGGGAGGATGGATTAAGGGGAGCAGGGTGGATTAAGAGGAGCAGGGTGGTTTAAGGGGAGCTGGCTTAAGGGGAGCAGGCTTTAAGGGGAGCAGGCTTAAGGGGAGCAGGCTTTAAGGGGAGCAGGTTTAAGGGGAGCAGGCTTTAAGGGGAGCTGGTTTAAGGGGAGCTGGTTTAAGCGGAGCTGGTTTGAGGGGAGCAGGCGTTAAGGGGAGCTGGTTTAAGGGGAGCTGGCGTTAAGAGGAGCTGGTTTAAGGGGAGCTGGTTTAAGGGGAGCTGGTTTAAGGGGAGCAGGGTGGATTGAGGGGAGCAGGCTTTAAGGGGAGCAGGCTTAAGGGGAGCAGGCTTTAAGGGGAGCAGGTTTAAGGGGAGCAGGCTTTAAGGGGAGCAGGTTTAAGGGGAGCTGGTTTAAGCGGAGCTGGTTTGAGGGGAGCAGGCGTTAAGGGGAGCTGGTTTAAGGGGAGCTGGCATTAAGGGGAGCTGGTTTAAGGGGAGCTGGTTTAAGGGGAGCAGGTGTTAAGGGGAGCTGGTGTAAGGGGAGCTGGTGTGAGGGGAGCTGGCATTAAGGGGAGGTGGTTTAAGGGGAGCTGGTTTAAGGGGAGCTGGTTTGAGGGGAGCTGGTGTGAGGGTAGGTGGTCTAACAGCAGGGGGGCGTCTGTCCGTGTGTCCAGGTGGACGAGGACTTCTCGGCGGTAGACTACCGTCTGCAGTACCGGCGGGCCGCGGGGGGCGGAGCTTACGAGGACGCGTATGTGGGCGGGGACTGTGAGGTGGTGGTGGTGCACCTGGACCCCCAGACGGAGCACCTGTTCCGGGTCAGCGCCCGCGGGGACGGGGGGTCCTCCTGGAGCCCCTGGAGCGTCCCCGTGGCCGGCTCCACCTCCCTGGCACCCCACGGTGGGGAAAACCAGCGCACCTCAGCACAGCTGGAGCACATTAGACACATGTTCACTAACTTACATACACGTTCACCTGCCCTCATTTACATACATGTTGACCTGCACTAATTTACATGTGGTTATTCACATACATGTTTTCATACACGTCACATTAGCATGTATGTTGATAACATGTCTGTTCATTGCATTAACATGTAGCCAATAACATGTATTCGTTAACATGTATTTGCATCATGGTAACATTGATGTTCATACCATGTATGTCCGTCTCATTAACATGCGTGTTCATTAGCGTGTATGTTGATGTTAACATGTGGCTGCGTGCAGAGTGGAGTCCCGGGACGGACGGCTTCATCCTGAGCAGCCGGAGGAACATCGCCATGCGCTGTGACTCCGCCCCCTCAGGCTGCCCCGTGCTCTACTCCAACGGCGCCACCTACTGCCCCGGGCAGACCCTCACCTTCAAGTGAGCAAGCACGCATGCACGCACATACACACATACGCACACAAACACACACGCACGCACACGAACACACGCGCACGCACGCAAACACGCACGCACGCAAACACACATGCACGCACGCACGCCACACGCAGACACACACACACAAACACACACACATACACGCACACACTCGCACGCACGCACATGTATACACGCACGCACACAAACACACACGCACGCACGCACGCACGCATGCATGCACGCACACTTACAAATACAAGCACTGTTACGTGGTTCGTAACAAGCACGCACACACACACACTTTATTTGTGTGTGTTTTGCGACATTAATTGTGTGTGTGTGTGTGTGTGTGTGTGTGTAGGGTTTCTGCAGTTGGTCAGGCTGACAACAGGGACGGTCTAGGAGTGTGTGTGGAGAGAGAGAGCGGGCGAGAGACTCTCCAGAGAGACCAGGCAGTCTGCATCTCCACCAAAGGTACAAAACTACCAGTTAACCATACCTGTAAAACTACCAGTTCAACTACAAGTTAACCATACCAGTTAAAATATCAGTCAAACTACCAGTAAAACTACCAGTTAACCATACCAGTAAAACTACCAGTCAAAGACCCGTGAAGATCCCAGTGCCCTCCTCCTCCTCCTCCTCCTCCCCCCCTCATCCTCCTCCTCCTCCCCCTCCTCCTCCTCCAGGAGCTGTGTTCGTCAACGGGAAGGAGATGACCAATCGGCTGCCAGCGTTGGCCCTGGGTTCAGCCGTGACCTTCGACATGGAAGTGGTCGCTCTGTTTTCTGTCGGCAGCAGCAACAACCCGAGCGAGGGCGGGGCCAACGTCAAACTCAGGGTGACGATTGGCTGCGGCAGCCGGGAGGTGGTGTTTGATTGGCTGCTGGAGACGGCGGTGGACGGCCTGCTGTTCGGCTGCTGCTTCGCTCACACCGGCTGGAAGGTCCTGGTGTTCTGACCCCTGTTCTGTTACGATGCTCTGGTTTCTGTTACTCTCCCCGGCGCCATCGTTTTAGGGGCTCCTTGTTTACATCCGGTTCTCTCTGGCCAAACCCCCCCCCCCGCTCACTGTGAAAGACCCCCCAGTATTAGCCCCACCCCTCCCCTCTTAGTGACATCCTGTCAGTATTCACTTACTGTAGTCGTCTCGGTGGTCAGAAGTCGGTTTTACACTTTTATATCGTAGCTGTCGTTTGGTTGAAACACACGAACCGTTTTGCTCCGACTATTCATGTCGCCCACAGTAGGGTGACAGGAAGTGAGCGACCACAAACAGGAAGTACGTACTAACGGTGGTTTAGCTTCCTATGTGTTATGTGTTGCTGGTTGGTATGTGTATGTAGATGGTACTACAGTCTGAACCAGCATCACCTCCAATAAAACTCACCAACCTTCGCTTTTTTCCTTTTTTATTTATTAACAGTTCATCATTAAGCAACATTTATTTGAATGAATTGTATTTTAGTTTGAAGATAAAAAGCCAGTTGTCATTTGAATGCAGTTTTCACACTATTGAAGCTCCATCACTGAGCTGATCACGCCATAATGATAATCACTGTTTGTTAAACCATCATATCTCCCTCAAGGACCTCCTCCATACATGTACACACTGACAGAACAGCAATAAAGTAATGAGTTCTAAAGACTAGCCAACATAAAAGTCCCTTTATCCCCAGAACCCTCTACAGAGACCCAGCAGGAACAAAGAAATACAATCAAATCAGGAGACCAGGGTTCAACAAAGACAGGTGTTGATGAATGAGGATGAGGAGGGTACCACAGGGTTAGGTGTTGATAGTTGATGATAATCGAGGATGAGGAAGGTACCACAGGGTTAGGTGTTGATAGTT